>NW_021680371.1:976246-1023566 GCF_001412515.2 Diachasma alloeum | reverse complement strand
TATATATATATATATATATATATATATATATATATATATATATATATATATATATATATATATATATATATATATAATAGAAAAAATGCTGATTACTTTGGAAAACAGAAGGCTTGAAATATATAGGAAAAAGTAGAAAAGTTATTTAAAAAAATATTTCGAACACAAAAACGGTCGAAATAGATTGAAAATTTGCAATCGAAATGTCGTTTTTTTTTTGTTCAGCGATTGGTTTTCTACGAGAGAACAATAGATTCCCTCCGTCTCACCTCCTGCATGCCCACCCCGCCATAAATACACGGAGAGAAATATTCAGTAAAAATTACGGAACAATTCACGTAATCCGCAATGGGGAATCTGTTTCCGGCAATTTTTATACATCTGAAACGTTCCGTGAATTCTCAGGTTCATCACCGAACAAAGCACGAAATTGTCACGTAATTTTTCCCGAAGAAGTTAAATCATACAGAACTTCCCGACTTATTAGCCCTCCAAAATGAAAAATTCTTGAACATTCAAAAATTTTTATGAAGCTGGTGAGTTATTTCTACGTTCCGTTCCATAAAGTTTCTCAATCGTTGGGGGAAAATTACAGAACGACTTGTTGTCCCCACAGCGATGAGTCAGACGGGTGATTAATTTTTACAGAACAAATCGTAGAATTTACATGGCGATTCGTACAATTTCAGTTCCGACTCACACTTTTTATTGAATTTTACTTCGCTCGCGGATTATGTTTGGAAACGTATTTTTTTCGTTTTTTTTCCGGTAATTTTTATTGAATTTTGCTCTCCGTGTAGCTTAACTGAATATCATTTAACTAAGTGTCCAATCTTCACCGTTATCTCCTTTGTTTTCAGATTCCACCTGAGAAATCAACACCTGCACAATCTCAAAATGGTACGAGCGCTAAGCGTCGTACTGTAGTTTCCCAAAAGCCAAAATCTGCAGCTAACACTGAGGCAAATCGAAAAGCTCGTGAAGCACGTGAACTCGCTCGTCGCCAGATGATGGAGGAACGCAGAAAAGCCATGAAATCCCAGATACAACAGTCTGTAGAGATTTTTGCGCCAAAGACATAACAGAGGGCCGTTATGGAGATTGTTTCAAGTAATGAAGACACCACAGTTTTCTGTCTCAGATCTGTAAAACGCTCATAGATACCCAAACTGAATGAAAAAACGGGAAGAGGAAACAATAATGAATGATTTTAATCGATGATGAAGTTTCATAATTAATTAAGTTAATGAACGAAAGTCATAAAATAGTTATTTGCAGTGTTGAATCATGGATTCTCGCGTGATAGAATTTGCTAGATTTTTCATTTTTATTAATTTTCGGTGATTGTTTTCGATTTTATATCACTCCGATCATTTTAGAAATTTAAAAATGTTAAAAACAGAAAAATCTTTGAAAAATCAACTGAAGAATTGTCTATGTACCGCTTGATTTTCGTAATTGAAATAATTACCGAAAATTATTGAAAATATTTGCCTACCAGGAATATTGACAACCCATAAAAATTGAATAAAAGAATCCATTACAATGTGTTAAAAAAGTGCGACTGAATAAGTTTCATATTCCTCCGGTTTTTATCGTGATATCTGTGTATGTAAATAGTTTAATAATTTTTCATGATTGACGTTGCAAGAGAAATGTCTATTCCTTTTTTAAATGAGCTTCTTGTCCATGACTGCGCCCAACCAGGGGCATTTTCTTTCTCTTCTAACTATTAATAAGAAGCATTTGAGAGTTTAAGTATTAAATACCAGTCATGAGGAATAACAACTGATGTTTCAAAATGTGACAGGAGAAGGAGCGCAAAAAAAATTTAATTAAAAATTGAAATTCACATTGAGTCGTTGATGACGTTGAATCGATGGCTTTCAAAGCTTATCTACCAAATAACACATACCTAACTAATACTCATAAGCCCGCGACGTTTTTTTTACTGTAAAAATATAAAGATGAAATTCACAGAAATCTGAAAAATCATTGAATTACGTTAAAATAGGTTTAAAATACAATAGGAACGATATAATGAATATGAATGAATTCGCATTCTTCAGTGAATCGCCGTTAGAAAATTTTTTCGCTCAAAATTGTTACTCGAATGGTTATGAATGTTCTGAAATAAAAATGAAAAATAATTCTAATACGTGTCTTTCTATTAGGACATATGTTCAGAGAGTTTTGTCCTATAATATTCGTGCTTGAGCACTATATCCAATGAAATTTGTATATAAGAGACTCATTTGTAGAAGAAAAAAAATTGACTGCATGAATTTGTGAACGAAAAATCATCAAAAGGAGGAATGAGAGAATTTGTGAATTAATCACTATTATTGTAACATTAAATCTCTTTCTGTTCTCGATCGACTTGCTTAGTAATTTATATTCACACGGAAAATAAATATTACTTCTTATAAAAAATAAAAATTACGTCTTTTAAATTGGTGTAATTGGTGTAATGGGAAAAGGAAATGATGTTTTTGCAAGGAAAATTATTGGCACAAGAGAAAATTGTTATGTCTATATTCGTACGTGTAAAATCGGAGTAAAGAATGACTGCAGTACAATAGAATATTTCAAGTAACGTTATAAAGCTTCCGCAAGAGCCTTTGGAGGTCAGAATCGATTCATGAATACAATAGTCTACAGGGAAGGTGCAGTGACTCCTTCGGGCCGATGAAAAATGGCTCAACTTGTATTCTACTTTCTCTCGATCTTCTTTAAAGGTTTCTTCCGTTACTTGTGCACCGGAACGGTGTCATCAGGGTTTCTTCTCACATTGAGTTTTTTCATGATGCCAGGCATATCAATGTTTTTCCCTCGTTCATTTTGTCCTGAACTTTATCGCTTGCTGTGGATTTTTCAGCCTGGGCGCTTAGCATTGCACAGACGAACGTCAGGGCTACGCCTATTGCTGCACTGTAAAATGCCCAACCTGTTGACAAATAATAAAAACAAGTTGATATCTCCATTTGCCCGGGTGTGCATACAAGGATTTTAAACGTAGATTGGTCACCCGATGAGAGAAACCCCGCGGCGCGTTTTTTTTTTAACGAGATCGAAGGCGCGGTTCGCGCGCCTATCAATATGATCGATTTTATGTGATTCATCACGTTATTATTCTAGGCGGACTTGAATCAATATGTTATTTCACGTACACAAATTTCTATAGTATAGTATTAAGGAGAAATTTGTCGGAAATGATAAAAACTTCTTTTGAAAATCCATGAATTTTTTTATATTGAAAAGAGATGGAAATCTCTATCGAGAATCAGTCGGAGATATGTCGAAATCCACGAAAACTTCATTTGAGAATCAACACATGTTCTGTAGAGAATGATGTTGGTACCGAAGGTCAGAAGATAATTCTCAATGTTCATTTATACGGGCGTTATCGATGGAAAACCATCAATATGTCGGATACTGAATACGATTACGTCGGTTCCTTTTATACAGACGTATAAATATACATACAATTTACTTAAACATATAACTCTTTGTAGACATAATTTTTGATTTTGGCGTTTTTTCGTTGTTGCCTTGTGAAGACTTACAATGGATCTCATGATCGAACTCTCGAAAAAGCTAAATATAATGCAGTAGCGAAGCGGTAAACCGGGTTAAGTCGATTTTGATTTTGGTCAGTTTTTTATGAATATCTCGGAATCTGAGAGATAGTAAAATTTTTGTTCTGAGTTTTTTTGTAGTCCTCAATTAGCTCTACAAAAAGGTCATAACAAAAATTTTGCTATCTCTTTTAGATTCCAAGATATTCGTCAAAAACTGGCCAATAGTCAAAATCGACTTAACCCGGTTTTCCGCTTCGCTACTGAATTGTCCGTGATTGAAAATATCTCTCCATAGATCTATACCAACATTACCAACATCATCAACATCGCCAACATCACCAGTATCATCATTATCATCAACATCATCAAGCAAATCAGTATCATCATCAGACAATCAGGAATAACTGTGTGACAACTCGTTTTTATATGAGATTACAATTGACTGGCTAAACGGAAAAATTCAAAAACATTTGACTTCGTCAATTGAAGTGGTTAAAAAATTATGGTAGTTTTTAGAACAACGTGTTTTCCAAAATTCCTAAAGAAAACAAATTACTTCGAACAGATGAATTATTTTTTGCCATGTTAGATGAAATTGCCCATGACGCGACGTTGCCGGAAACTCGCTAAACGCACTTGGGCAGTGTAGAGTGAATTCGGCAACGTGAAAGCCTAAAAACACGGCGGGGAATCCCCGCGGAGGTGACCAAGTCGCCGAAATAATTTGTTTTTCTCAGGAATTTTGGGAAATATGTTATTCTAAAAATTACTATAATTTTTTAGACACACCAATTGACAAAGTCAATTTTTTTTTCCGGTTGGCTAGTCTAAAATTGTAATTTTTAAAAACGACGCGCGGCGGGGTTTCCCTGATAGGGTGGCCAATCTAGGGTTAATTACTCGATTTTCTAAAAATCAACCACCGGGAAGGTAACGGTAGACGGGTTCACATACAGACATCGTCACCAAACTTTGTATGTTTCAATTTCAGACATTATACATAATTTCCAATCAAAATTAGAAAATGTGAAAAAAAAGAAAAAAAAATGAAATCAAATGAAAATGAAATGTGAAAATGTGTAAATCGCGAGTGGTGGAGTCTTTATGCAAATTTACACAATGTGAAAATCGGACGATTACAACGCTTCCATTCGGAAGCAGCAAAATGATGAATGAAGTTTTTAGACTCTCCGCAAGCAGAATTTTCGGAGTTTGAAGAAAAGTGGGTACTCTTTGGGTTCATCGATCGTTTGTAATAACCATTATTTCCAACTTGTCGATTCATAAGTTAGTCATTATCCATAAAGTTAGAATGGAAATTTCTGCCCATTGCTAAACGTAAATTGGCGTTCACGGAGAAAAAACTTTCAGAAACTCATGTGCTGGCGCCGTAAACGAGGCGCAATTTACATTATTGTGAGAATTATTGTGCAGCACCAGACGAAATACTGCGCGTTCAAGGAAATTGCATGGAAATAGTAGAATGATTATGGGGCTGCCCAGCAATTTTTTTGGTGCTAGGAAGCGAAATTTTGGATGCTGCATAATAATTTCTTCTGAAGTTGTAAATAGCCCCGCGGTTATGGTGTAAACACACGAATTTTTCGGAAATTCTACTGGGGCTCGATAATTTTGAAGTCATGTTGGTGGAGGGGGGAGGGGGGGTACTCGAATTACAAATTTCACTGAGAATTCTTCCCATCCAAGTTTCAGCCAATAGAATTCCACTATTCGACTGTGATTTTATGTAGTTAACACAGCATTTAACTGACAATTTTTGATAATTCAACTGGTAAGATTTCATGTTGAGATATGAAAAATAAAAGATTTCCTGGTCGAGTGAGCTCTTCATTGGAAATGACAGATGGATTGTCTCATAGTGCAATTTTCTCGGCCGAAATTTGGATGGAAAAATGCTCTTCCGAATATCACTCGAGCTTCAAAATTAATCAGGTATTTCCCTCAAGGTTTCCTTCATACAAACGAACCTATCGGGAAATGCCTGATAATTTTGAAGCTCTTGTGGTGTTACATACGAGAATTCAATGTAATTTGGCACTGAATATTCATATTAGATTGGAAATTCAAATAAATTGAGGAATTCTCGTATGTAACACCACATGTTTCATGATAGTGCAATCATTTTCCTACATTTTTTCTAGTTTTGTGAATTTCCGAAAAGTTTTAGAAAAAAACGCAGGAAAATGATTGCACGATCATGAAATTTCATGAGTTATTAAGTAATGACAACACGTAAAAACGGTATATTTTTTCACGTCAATCCGATGAATTTACCAGAAAATTTTTAACAAAGTCAATATTGGCAAAAAGTGTGTAATAGTACATTCTTAAACCGATTGACCACTTCACTACTGATTTTTCATCACAATGTGTGGAAAAGGGACGTTTTAGACACGCTTTGCGTGCCTGAAAAATTACTTTTTCGCACAGCGTGATGAAAATAGCATATTCAAACTCCTGAGGCCAAAATTAGTTATCCTGGCACAAAAAATTGGAAGTTTCGGATTTGACGAATACAATGCTTCCATTGGTAAGAAAAAACACAATATCATTCATATTCGTCATTACCAAGATTGCAGTCTCCAAGTAAAAATGGTCCAGCTTCTGGGCCGCATATTCTCACAACTCTTTCAGCTCCCCACCCAGCTGGATAGAGTATCATTCCGAATAAGTAAACAATCCCAGCGACAGCCTGTGCTACTCCGGCAAGATTGAAGATACTTTTGCGTCCAATGCTCTGGACGCAGCATCCAAGCAGTGCTGCGAAGACTGTTAGTGCCATCACGGACAATCCAAGTGAGAGAAAAAAGAGTGACGCCTTCCAGCAACTAGGAAACACCGAGGGGTCCGTGGCGAAGCCATCAGAATTGAAATTTGCACAGTTCATTTTGCCAAATAGGCGAGTGCATCTGTTGAAGATTCCAGCTGTTGGGTAGTAGAGTTCCGTGCCATTTTCTGGGGATAAAAAAATTGTTATATTTTCTTGCTATCCTGTTCATTCTGCTGACTCGATCATAAAATTATTTCGCTATACGTACGACAAAATTCATAGAAAAAGTTAGCGCATCCGTCAAAAAATTCTATTGAATGTTGATCAAATGTCTATTACAAATTCTATCAGTTTTTCTCCGATTTTCTTCGAAAATATTGTATAGAAAAAAATCAAGAGAATTTTATTTTTCTATACAATTCATTTCGTTTAACGAGTTATTGATATTCAACAACTAATTGTTGAATTAAAATAACAAGTTGTTGAAATTCACCAAACAATTTTCTCCGCGTACACGTGCGTGCGGAAAAATGGATCTTTACGCACTAGTAACACAATATACTATTATATTACTCTATCATAATTTGCGGAAAGTGGGATTTTGTGCACGCGAAGCGGACGGACACCTATCGAAATCAGTATTTTTCGACCCAGTAACGAAGCATATTTTTTATTACGATGTTTGTTAGCGGCGATGTTTTTAGAACGCGCAGCGTGCGGGAAGCGAGGCTTCACAAACTGCGTGACAAAATAGTATATTTCATTACGAGTGCGGAAAAGAGTTTTTTGGCTCGTGGGAGGTTTATAGCACGAGCCGAAGGCGAGTGATACAATCCCACGAGCCAAAAAACACTTTTCCCACGAGTATCGAACGATATTTTTCATCATAATGTGTGGAAAAGGGACGTTTTAGGCACGCGAAGCGTGCCTAAAAAGTTACTTTTTCGCACAGCGTGATGAAAATACTATTTCACATGCATGACGAATGAAAAAGGAAAATCTTGTGAAATTTCTCTAGTAAATCGCGAATTTCTGATTAAATTCTATCATTAATCAAGTTGCCACATTTAATATTTTGTTCACGTTTTCAATCCAAAAGTTTTTTACCAGTGTTTTTGGTTTTGGGTGGTCCCACGATCCACTTTGGAGTGATGAGTGCGGAAAGTACAGCCATCATAGCAACCAGAGACAGCAGGGACCACAAGAGGCTGCGCCCGGTGACTATCACGTAGCACATCCTTACGACGTGTCGTCAAACCTGGTTTATGTCATCGTCAGTACGTTCATCTGCATAACATAAAAGAGAGGGGGATAAGGCGCCTGTGATTGGAGTTTGTTGTCATCTGTCATTCAAAGGGCCCGTGATGAGTGGCAGTTGCCCTCAGAATATTTCGGTTCTTCATCGCTTTCTTTCGAGCGCATTTTTTTCATTTTTAGGAAAATTGAAATTCTTATTGCGTTGAATGTCTTTGTTTTTGCTCTCCGGAAGAGAAATTCTTTAGGAATGAACGACACGGAGAGAAATATTCAGTAAAAATTAAGGAACAATTCTCGTAATCCGCAATGGGGAATCGTTCTCCGGCAATTTTTATAGGAATGGAAGAGAAGAAATGGAACTTTCAGTGAATTCTCAGGTCCATCACCGAACACATTACGAAATTGTCACGTAATTTCTCCCGAAGAAGTCAAATCTTACAGAAACTTCCCGACTTATTATGCCTTCCAAATAAAAAATTCTTGAAAGTTCAACAATTTTTATGAAGCTGGTGAGTTATTTCTACGTTCCGTTCCGGAAAATTTCTCAATCGTTGGGGAAAAATTACAGAACTTGTTGTCCCCACAGCGGCGATGCATTAGACGGGTGGTTAATTTTTACGGAACAAATCGTAGAATTTTTGGTGGCGATTCTAACAATTTCAGTTTCGACTCACATTTTTTTTGAATGTTACTTCACTCGCGGATTACGTTTCAAAACTTAATTTTTACGTTTTTTACGTTTTTTCTGGTGATTTTTATTGAATTTTTCTCTCCGTGGAAGCAAATTCTATAGGATTAAAATCGAATGTCTATTCATCAAAAATGAATATTAAATTGAAATTTTCACAGTAAAGATTACCGCAATGCCTCAATTTAATACTGAGAACATGGGCATTTGCAAACCCCATAATTACCAAAAAATGCTCATTCAACGGATGGGGAAGCGAGCGAAACAATCCTGGTTTCAACTGCTAATAATTTGAGATGATTCCAGGAAGTTTCGAACAGACCGTGTCCTACTTTATGGCACATGGCCGCCGCTCGAGTCCCTTTTAGCAATCCCACTATAATCACCCTTGTCGACCCCTTCCCCCTCATCGTCAAACTTATCGACCAAAAGGGAGAGCAGAAACGTCCCTTTGATGTTGCGGTAAATGTAACGAATCCAATGTGAAATGAAAGGGGATTTGGTTTTATTATTATTTTTTTAATCTTTCCCTCTTAATCCGCGGTGAAATAATCTTGAACGTAGAGAAAAAAAACTGGAAAGTGGTAGGACGAGTCACGGTAAATATAAAATGTTTAATCGTCTGGTTATTATCTGGGGAAGCATCAATTTTAAGGAAATGTATCGAGGACAGTTTTTTACAGCTCAGAAAATCTTCTACACTGATAGAAAAGGTGGAACGATCTAGTCGCTGGTAATGCGGCTTTTTAATTATTAGGGGAGCTGGTGCACTGGACACAGAAAATTTAAGAGACCGTATCGTAATTTTTCACAGGAGATTCAGATAAAAATTACGGAACGCTCCGGATCATTGTATCATTCCCGTGACAATTCTGTAAAATTTCCAGCAACCACAATTCGCTCCGGAATTACGGAAAAGATACGGAATTTTTATTGAATATTTTTCTCCGTGTGCATGTACCGCCCACCTGAGGGAAATGAGTCGTTTTTTCCAGCCCCGCTCTCAACAAGCAGTCGTCAACGGTTAGAATGGGTTCTTCGAGGTGTTTACTCGAAGATGTGAAGAGAACAGATTTTTTATTAACATTAAACATATTTAATTATGTAATTCAATTGCCATCCGCCAGTGAGCGATGGAATCGAACGTTGAGGGTAATACCGCCCGGCATGCGTCGAATACCGCCCGCTTTGTTTTGATAAATTTTTTGAGCAATGTAGACCAACAGTTATAATTTTTCTTATTTTCATCCTTCGTTTCCATTCTTTGGCTCCATCTTGAGAAAGATTTCACGTGAATAATAATAAATTATCCTGAAATTACCTGATGCTTCAGTGGCTACCGACCACCCCAAACAATCGAGCTGTCACTCGACCGCCCTCTAGCTGCTGAGTCTAGCAGCTCTATAGAAACCCTGGGCGGCATTACCCCCAAACTCCGGGCGGAATTACCCACAAACGCGGAGGCTGATAAAATAGCCAATAATAACTGATGAAGATATTTTTCTGCTATCGAAAAGGTCGCAATGGATGTGGAAATGTATAACGAACACATATTTCACACTCCATTCAATTATGGGCCAACTGAAAATTTGAAAAATCTCAAATTCTGGGCTCGAAATATTTTAAGAATTCGGTAGAAAATGATTTGGATTTTTTCAAACAATGTTTCCACGGGAGAAAATTGAGCATGTCTATTGAAATTACTTGTTGATATTACATATTTGCATTATAAAAAAATAAATAATTTTTTTTTTAGCCAATTCTGAGAAATAGAGGTGGGCGGTATCACCAGTTGAGTGGTACAGGCATCAGCTTTCCTTATGCCCTTCGTTAATTATAAACGATCGTGTTAATAGTTGAGAAGCATCGTTAACAGCAACTAAATTCTTTCCATAGTGTAAATAGGCGATTGCTCTTTTTGCTTCCGAACAAAAGCATTGCAATCGTTCGATTTTTACATTTTATAATTTTGCTTGGCAATGATGATTGCGGTCTACGACGTAAAAATATGATGCTTGGGCACCATGTCTGTGTGTGCCAGTCCCCATAGTCTGCGAAACACGATTTGTAAATATCAATGTGTTGCTAAACGCCTCGCATTCCCTACAGAATTTGTATCTTGGTGGTATGAAACTATGTGCGGGGGAGGGAGGGGGGGGGGGTAATGTTCCCAAANGTTAATGTTCCCAAAGTTTGTGTGGGGGTGGAAAAAAAACCTACCCTTGAAAACCGTTTTTCCGAAATAACTCGTAAACTACCCGAATTACGGATAAAAATATGGTACCCAATGTTATAGAGCTTCAAATTCTCTACGAAAAAATGTAGGGGACTTTACCCAGATTCCCGATTGTTCATTCCCCACAACCATTTGAATATTTGATGGATTTTTTTTTTTGTTTTTTGTCCCGGTGGCTTGGCGCAGTAAGTTCGTTGCCTCACATGCGAAAGGTTCCGAGTTCAAATCCCGGCCCAGTAGAATGGTGCGATCTAACCATTTTAAAGTCTTGATCATCATCGCAGTATACCCTAACCGGGTCGAAGCGATATAAATTAACGATAAAAAAAAAAATTTTATTGAAAAATTGAAATCAATATTTTTTTTCTTATTTTTCACAATTTGAAATATTAGTACTCTTTTCCCTAGTTTTTTTTTCATGTAGAGTGAATTTACTGCATATCACTACCAGTAACTTGGAATCCAATCGATGAATTTCTTTTTTTTTCATACTTGTCATAATAACATTTCCTACAAATTCTACACACAAAAGTCTGCCCACAATCCTACCAGCTGATGGTCACTTTATTGTAAATTTAACAATTAAATGAGAAAAATCATCCGGAAAAATTTGAAATCAGTAGTGAAAAGGTAAAACGGTTTCATTCGATTTTGACTATTGGTGAGTTTTCAATAAATATCTAAGGCGGATAGCAAAATTTTTGTTATAACCTTTTGTGTAGAACTCATTAAGAGCTCCAAAAATGTGATTACGAAAATTTCGCTATCTCCCTTAGATGCGGAGATATTCCTCGAAAACTCAGCTAGCAGGAGCTAAGTCGACGTAAACGGTTTTACAGCTTCACTACTGAAATTTTATCAGTTAATTGGAATAACTTGGATTTAACTCCATGCCAAAGCTTAGCTTGATCCGTTCATTGATTTTTGAGAACTAGCCATTCGTTTTTTAACCTGTTTTTGCAAATACTTCTAAAAATATTCAACCGATGTCAATATTTTCTTTCGCAATATCCGTCTTGATGCCCTCTCAGTGTAACATGTTCATTCCATTCCTGTTTTCCTCGAGACCGAATAACTTGATGTAGATAAACACTATTAACTATTTTCAAGCTGTGACACCTTTTTCTGAGACACCCTGTAGACAGATACATCGGAGTGATTCATCGTCCCAACGCGATTTCTTTGGGCTCCCATTTGAACATAGAGTAGAGTTTTGTTTGGAGATTTGTGGATACCCTAGCGCCTTGGCAAAATATCTCTCCATTCCTAGAATGTCTAGGAAATGTATTCGTCCAGAATTAATCATGCAATAATCTTGGAAATGAGCATTCTTGCGGAACAAAAGTCAAGAGATCGTTTCCGCAATCCGAAGACGATTACAATGAGGGAAAAAATATTTCGACGTTCAAGACAATTATTTCCATAAATTCTTTCTCAAAGAATGCGGCAAAGGCTCAGAAGATTGCAGTCAATTCGAATTCCCAGCAAAAAAAAGGTTTCAGTTTTTAGGGATACACCCGAAATTTTTGGAGACGCGCGGTTCTCTTCAATTAATTTAGCTAACGAGTGATAAAATCCTAGAATCCAGTGATTAATATCATGAGATGTCAAGTTTCGGATATGTTGCTTGGTTTTCATTCTGAATTTCAGTGATTTTATTCCCAAATTTCAGTTAAAAAAACCATAATATCCCTAAGAATTGGAGATAGGGGAGGGTAGGGTAAAATGAACCGGGAAGGTAAAACACACCGGAGGCTAAAACGGACCCCTAGGGCGAAAACAAAAATTACCGATTTTCCACTGACAGAAAATTGGTAATTTTTGTTTTTTTTTCTTTCCTTCAAATCAGGAACACTGAATGAGTTGAATTAAAAGTGAGTTTCTTGGATCGTAACCGTCACAGGGGCTTTATAGACAAGAAGTGTTGTTGAACCGCAATTTGATCAGATTTACTGGTTCCAGTAACGGACTTCTTGTCTATAAAGCCCCTGTGACGGTTACGATCCAAGAAACTCACTTTTAATTCAACTCATTCAGTGTTCCTGATTTGAAGGAAAGAAAAAAAAACAAAAATTACCAATTTTCTGTCAGTGGAAAATCGGTAATTTTTGTTTTCGCCCTGGTTCCACGACTATTTAACACAAAGCAAATTCAACACACAGACAATTAAACGCAGAGACAATTCAACACAAAGACATTTCAACACACAACAAATTCAACATAAACATCAACTTATCAATTTTTTTTCAAAATAGATCAAGTGATTTATTTTCCAAAAAGTCTGATAACATTAATTGTCTTCTGAGTAACTAGCCACAACATTTTTTAATCGTACATCGTAGTCTCGATACCTCTTCCTCTTCTTATCAGAAACATCTCTCCCTGCATTATGCTTCACCTGTCCCTTCTCATCGAAAATCATCAATATATTGATTAGCAGGCCCCTGATACTGAGAGTTGATGTTTATTTTGACGTTTGACAGACAAATTTGAAAGGAATCGGAAGACCATGTGTGAGTGCTTAATACGTATACGTTAAATACTCCTTAAGTGGAATTGATAATGTGTTGAATTGTCTGCGTGTTCAATTGACTATGTGTTGAATTGATGTGTTGTGTTGAATAGTCTGTGTTAAATAGTCCTGACACCGATTTACTAATCACCTCAAACCACAAATGACTTTGAACAACCAATATGTCCTAGGAATCTGTGTGTCTAAAGGCAAAACGGATATTTTTATATTTATTTTTTGTCTAAAGAAGCAGCGCGACAGAAGCTATTGACGGATTACATATGACTGCTACTCTCCACGTTTTTTTTTTCCTATTTTCATTTCTACCAATTTTATTACTAGTAGGCTTCCGAATGGTTCGGAAAAAAATTCTAGGAAAAAGGCGTAATTGCTATATATTTCAACGGGAAAGGGGCGTATCTCCACACTTACGCCTGTTTCATTTCATTCAAAAAATGACACTTACGCCCTTTTTACATTATGTGTTGTGCACTTCGGATGACACATTTCATGTTGAAATAAAACGAAAAGGGCGTAAGTCCCACATACGCCTCTCTCTCATTATATCTTAGGTCTACTCGCGATAATGAGTTTTATATTGTTATATCAACATAAAACGCTTTAATTATTTTCTTCTTCCTTTATGGTCTCATTTTCTTCCGAAGTGTTCAAAGCAGTCACGACTCGAAATTTCATACAGATAATTTCCTGAAATTCGCAGTCATAATTAAAAAAAATGAAATAAATTAATGAATGAAATCGAATAAATTTAGAAGAAAATTTTAGAAAATTTTAGTTTAGTTACTGATATTTCTCATGAAATTGTTTCATTCAAGCAAAAAATCAAAGGGAAATAATTTGAACATTCATGATGAGAGGGAGGGAGGGGAGGTTAATGTAGAATCAAATATTATTTATTATTAGGGCTGTAGTGCATGTGATTCCGTTTATACTTGATGAATCAATAGGAACGAACAGTAACAAATGAAGGGACATATATATTGGAGTTACGCCCCTCTGTGATTATTGCTTCAAAAACAAAGGGACGTATGTGCCTGAGTTACGCCCCTTTGGAATTATTCATTCTCAATATGAGCTAAAAAAGAAACAAAAACTATAAAAAGAAAGAGGCGTATGTGCTGGAGATACGCCCCTTCAGTACTTGCTAGTCGGACTTACGTCCATTTGCCACTTCAGAAATTTGTCCACAAAAAACCTTTCATAAGTTGAGAAAACTCCATTTCGAAGGAAAAAAAAACATACGCCCCTTTGGTATTAAGAGAAAAAAAATCTCAGAGAAATGGCACTTACGCCCCTTTGATTTTAATGCGACGATATATTCATGTTATATGGCTTTCTCTGTTATCCTGATGTGAAAATGAAAGGTGAAATATAGATGCGTCAATTTTTTTTTCTCAAGAATTTCGGGTGAATTGTTCCATTTCAAGAACTATCAAATATATCGACCTAAAATTTGATATAGGAATATTCCTTGACAATCCTAACTAGAAGCCAAAGTTTCAAAAGGTTTCCCTGACTTTTACCCATGTCATAGTGCGCACAAGTGAATTCCGACAAAAAATAAAAAAACGACGATATCTCGAAAAATTTCACTGCGATGTCACGTTTCATGACGTTTCTAGGCATTTTAACCCAAAATTAAGGTATCGAAAAAAATTACGATTACAAAGCTTTCATTCGGAAGCAAAAACTAAAATTATCAATTTTCTGTCAGTGGTCCGTTTTGCCCTAAGGGGTTCGTTTTGCCCTACCCTCCCCTCTATGTTCTCAAAAACTGAAACTTTTTGAAGATTGAAGATTCTTCAGACAGGAACAGGTAATTTAGAAAGAACTCATTCGAGTTGGTTATAATCAATGATCGACGATTCATTGTAATAAAGAAAAATAATTATTTTGGAGTGATGGAATATCTTCAAATCATTAAGTTTGAAGAGTGCGGATCATCTACACTGCCTCGAATGAGTCATCAAACAAATAATTCATTCTTGTCTGAACGATCTTCTCGGATCAATCAAGAAAAAGTTTGTGACAAGAGTTTCTTTCATCCTCGAAATTGTTTGGTTTTTGTTACTGCTGAGATGATTGAGTAATTAAGGAAGTTCATCGAAAACCGCGAGCACTCCAACAATTTCGGATTTTTTTGTTCGACTGATGGACACAGTTATCTCCTTCATGTTGATAAAAATTGTAATCCGCCCACCCGAGTTGATTATTCAGAAATAACATAGACAATATGGTCACAACGTAGGCGTCAGCACGCGATTATATGGGACTTGGAAGCTTGTCATCAATGTATTGATGGCGAAAAAAAATAAGACACCGCTCTGTGACATGCTCACTGTCACATGGCGCGCTGTCATATGCTCGCTGTCCCCTGCTTGTTTAAAATACTATATTTTCCTAGAGACTTCAATTGACGAATTATAATGTTTCCGGAGTTTTTTGCTCAACAAATGACGCGTTGCGGCATTGGCCTCCTATGGCGACCAATCTAAGGCTAATTAATAAGACGTTCACCGCACACTCCAAATCAAATTGATGGAATGATTCATCTGGGCTTCATGGACCATTCAATTCCGCCAAATACGCCCGATTCTTTTTTTCTTCTTGCATCACGGACGAAAAAATTTAATAGAAAAACCTATCGAATTCGTGAGAAAATTCTATTGAATTTCTATTGAACTGGTCTATTAGTTTTTGGCCGATTCTATTGAAATGTTCAATAAAAAATATTCAGTAGAAAAAGTCAATAGAATTCAAATTTTTTATACAACTTATTCTATTGAGATATTTTTTATACAATTTCCTCGGCTGAAATCTTCTAAGTTTTTTCGTTTGATTTTCTTGATGAGAAGAAGAGAAAAATAGAATGAAAAAAACTTAGAAAATTCGAGTCGAGCAAATTCTATAGAAAATATATGAAAAGAATAAGTTATATAGAAAAATCGAATTCTGTTGACTTTTTCTGTTGAATGTTTTCGATTGAACATGTCAATAGAATCAGCCAAAAACTAATAGACCCGTTCAATAGAATTTTCTAACGAATTCGCTAGGTTTTTCTATTAAATTTTTTCGTGCGTGATCAGATGTGGCTGTCTCTACCTCGAGTGTCGCTAATCTGTGTGTGTATTCTCATGCACCCTCTTCAGCCATCCAAACATTTCTCTGTATTCCTCCGTTTATTTTCCTTACTCCATGAAAAGAAGTTTTAAACATATCTACTGACTTGCATCAGAGCCTCCGAGGCGAATCGAATGAAATGGAAAAGGGAGTAAAAAATGTATTAAACTCATGTACCACCCAGAAGTGAAGGCGTCTCATCGAATCGCTCATTCTCGACTGTTGCGGTGTGCGTCGCCAGGCTAATCGTACATCAGGTATCACTCAGGAGTGCTCAGGAGTGTGGGACTAATAAGACTATGTTCTGACCAAGATTTTCCTCGTGAAGAGATATAAATCAGATTAATGACGGATTTTAAAATGAAATAAACAGAGGGTACGAGAGAAATCAAAGATCTTGAGGTTGTTGCATAATAATCGGGACATCTGGGGAGCAGATGGCTAGCAGGTGTCTTCCTTCCACCACGTCTTGGCATCTTTTTCATCGCTAAAGAATCAAGTCTCACGCTTGTATACTGAAGTTGAAATCGAAACTATATTGCAGACATTTCCTATCGAACGGCTAGAAGTTGAGGCCTCTGATTCGATCCCAAACATAGTGTTTCATATACCATTTCTGATTTCCGAGAGCAATTCGAAAAAGAATCGTTGGATTCCACTCTGGAGATCTGTATAAAAGAGGGCGAAGACAATCACGGACGAAAAAATTTAATAGAAAAACCTATCGAATTCGTTAGAAAATTCTATTGAATTTCATTTGAACTGTTCTATTAATTTTTGGCCGATTCTATTGAAATGTTCAATAGAAAAGTTCAGTAGAAAATATCAATAGAATTCAATTTTTCTATCTATAACTTATTGTATTGAGATATTTTCTATAGAATTTCCTCGGCTCAAATCTTTCAAGTTTTTTCGTTTGATTTTCTTGATGAGAAGAAAAGAAAAATAGAATGAAAAAAACTTAGAAAATTCGAGTCGAGCAAATTCTATAGAAAATATATGAAAAGAATAAGTTATATAGAAACATCGAACTCTGTTGACTTTTTCTATTGAATGTTTTCTATTGAACATGTCAATAGAATCAGCCAAAAATTAATAGAAAGTTTAATAGAAATTCAATAGAATTTTTTAACGAATTCGATAGGTTTTTCTATTAAAATTTTTTGTGCCTGTGAATAGAATGAGTGGTCACCCAGAGGAAGATCTCTGTCGCGTCCTCTGGAACTGTCCACTACACGAGCAACACAGGCAAACCCTATACCGGACTCAAAAAATGCATTGAGATCACAACAGAATTTTTGATTGTATCAAAAATAAAAATCTAGGATTGTCTAGTATATGTTCAGCTGGTCACTCCTCAATCGAGTGACTCAGTGATTTCCAGAATCAGATGATTTCCGATGGTTTCCGGTGATTTCCTGTTGATTTCTGTGATTTCTCGAATGATTTTTGTGATTTCTCACTCAGCATTAGAAATCATGATTTCTTTCGATTTCTTGTGATTTCCATGATTTGTAGTAGATTCGAACGCACCAATCGCATAACAAAAATTGTAGAGTTAAAACTGCAAAATCAATTTCGATTTTACACTTATCGATGATTTCTAATGACTTCGTCAATCACCTAATTTCTTTATAATTTCTATTGATTTCCGATGATTTCCAGAAATCTTTAGAAATCAGTATTGAAAATGGAAATCACTTGATTTCCAGTGATTTCCATTGATTTCTGGTGCTTTCTTCCTTGATTTCCAGTCGAGTGGTCCAGTGATTTCCTAAGTGACCAGTCCCTCGATATGTTCTGAAAAGCCACCAATGTAATTCAATCGTGTAACGAATTTTCTTTTTTCTAGTATATTTTTGTATATTGTCTTTTTTTATGTATATAGCTGTATAAACCGATAAGTTCTGACGCTGAATAAAAAAAAAAATTCTATCGAAATTGAAGTTGCGGAAGAAGATTCAACCATATGCATTCTTGACTTGTGATTGCCTGAGACTTGTGGAAATAATTTCAATTGAAAAAATGGAAAATTTACGTCCTTTCCGAAAATGTAATTGTAATTTTTTTGTCAAACAGACACCTCCTTCAATATCATTACACAAATGCCAAAAACGTAAAATACTGAAATCGGCATGAAATTTCCTTTTCTCCGGAAGCAAAACTGTTAAATCACGTGGAATTTATTTCACAAGTTCAACACTTTTCGTGTTGTATTGTTTTTTCTCCGACGTTTCAAATCAACCGAAGAGTATACATTTGCCATCCGGCGATATTATCGTACTCAGCGATTTATCATGACTTGAAATCAACAGTCGAACCCCATGGGTTCACCCAGACGAGTTAACGAGCCAAACCGATTTGCATCGATTTATCTGACGAGTCAAACCATCGGGGCGTCCCTTATCTTGAGTGGAAATCATAAAGGTCCAGGTGTTTACTTAAATCGAAGCCGAAAAATAATGAATGATTCCCCTAAATTAATGGATTATGAAAACGTCAGAAACATTCTTCGCGCACAGATAGAAAGTATTAGTTATTGTTAACGAATGGATTTGGTTGGAGACGAGAGTCTATTCGGTCTCACCAAATGTTCATTCGTTAATAGTTAACAAATGTAGATTTAAGAGGCCTTGTTTGACTCGATTTTCATCTTTCAAGTGAACCATTCGTTAATTATTCACGAATATTCATTTCGTCATAATCAACTCCACCATTCGTTAATAGTTAATGAATCTCGTTTGGAATGAATGAATCAGTCTCAGTGTATAAAAAACTCTTGCAATTGATTTGACATCCTTTTTTACAGGAAACAAAAAGCTTTTACTTTTCTTTCTCTAGAAAGCATATTTACTGTTAGAAATTTTTTGAAACTTCTTGAAAAATACCATAGTAAATCTCATGAGAGTGACATTAAATCGGTTTAGGGAAAAAATGGTTATGAAATTTCAAGTTTTAAGTAGAATTCACGAAAATTCATGAGTTTTCAGTCGGAGCAAGATGGAAATTTCACAACTGGATTGAATTTTCAGTAGAACATAAATATTCAGAAACAAAATGACATGAATTTTCAATTTTTTCCTAATTTTTCTGAATTTTCACAGAACAATTGAACGAAAAAATCAAGTATTTTATTGATTTCCTGATCATCTGACCAGAAAATCAATGGAATATTTGATTATTCAATGACAAAATTTCCTGAAATTTCAGTGTAACTTGAACACGAGAACAATTCCTGGAATTCGACACGGAAACTTAAGACGAAAATTTTCAAGTGTTGTCTTGACAATAAAAATTTCATCACTTCATTTCATAAGAAGAATGCTTAAAATTCACTACCAAAAAACTACTAAGAAAATCGAGAACCGTTGAGTTCTTAAATTGACAACGATTGGATTCTGAAGTTAAGAACCATTGCATTCTTAAACCCAGAGCATTCGAAAGAGATGAAATTCTAGAATAATTGACCATTAATTCAACATTAATTGAGTGAAGTTTGCTTTAGACTTTAAATAACAATCAATTTTGACATTAAGTTCAGAACAGGAACAATGATAAATTCAAGAACGAGAATGTTCTTCACTCAAGAACTTCAAAGTTCTTATTTTAAGAACCCAAAAAATCTGAATTCCAGGAAAAACATCTTTTTATGCGAGAAAATATTTCTTAATTTCAACACGGTTACTTCAATAAAAACAACTGAAAATTCAAATTTTTTCTTCTGATTATTAGCAAATTTGTTTTTTAAATAAATGAAGGTTTCTCAAATCTTCAAGATGTTTTAGTCTCTAGATTTTACTACGAAAGAGTTCTGAAATTCAGAGATGTTTGCTGAAAAATAAAAACTTTTTCCTCTGTATTTCTAAACCCTCAAAGCAGATGCTAAATTGTACTGCGTACTGGAGATGCTATTTCCTCTCAGTTTCTGAGTACTTGAGCCACAGCCCGCCCCGTTGCCCTCTGTAACTCACCTGGATTTTCCAGTCCACAAGTGCATACCACTTCACGTCTCTTTTTTTCTTTTGTTACTTCAACATCTTCTCTCATTCTCCTCCCCCTCGATTTCTCATCCAGTAAAATGGGGATGGCTGGTAATCATGATTCAGGAATGATAATTAAAGGATATACCAAGGTGAACTAGATTGGTAACGGTTTGAGAATTTCATCGATTAAAATAAATCATTGATAAATCCGTGTACTTCAGTTTTTATTGAATGAATAAAGTCTTTTCACAGTTTTGTAAAGGATCGTAAAATGGTGAATAATGTGAGTTGCTGTAAAAGCTTGCATATGAATCATTTTATCAATTTACTTGAGACAGGAAATTGTTCAATCATCTCGCTAATGTGCGAGATAAAAAGTTATTATCAAGTGATATTTTCCTGATCGTGACATCTCGCTTGGAATCGTCCATTTTTCCAAAGAGATGATCACATAATTAATGAAGATTGTATGGTTTGTCTGTTATGCCTAGTAATGCGCCATGACAGACGTGATTGTGACCCATAAATCCTCATGGCACATCCATGCCACTAGACCATGACAGCCCATGGCAGCTCCGTGACAAAACTCTATGAAGTTATTGCGCCGAAATAGTATATTATGCACCAAGGGTGGAAAACTTCTTCAACAACTTGTCTTCAACAATTTTTCATGGCAACTACGGCCGGAGAAGTAATCACTACAATGGAATGTAGTCATTGCAACTATTTTATAGTTCTCCTCACGATAGATTTGTCGTGGTTACTTTTGAACTTTGGTTAGTTTAACTGCATTTTGATTTGCAAAAATTACGCTTGTGAAGTTACTATAATGTTATGTGTCGCATACATAAAAAAATCGTATCGTTCACCAAAATGCCTCAGCTATTTTCTTATTGTAAATCGAACTTCAGATTTTTCTCTTAGTGCGAGGACCAAAGTACAACCTTTCTGTGCTCGGGTGTGAAAATAGTATATTATGACACTAGGGCTGATAAACCGCAATTCTAACCTCGCGGTTAGATTGTGGTTTTCGGGCCCGGTGACATAATAGTATATTTCGATACGAGTGAGGCGGCCCGAGGCGAAGCGGAGGGCTGCCAATCATCCGAGCTGAAAATTCCCATCGCACATGTGTCGAACAATATTTTTTGATAGTGATGTTACGTTGAGCGAGTGGCCGAACTGTGATTTTTTCGTTTACAAGTAAATGAATAGTATATTTCCTACCAAGGGAGGGAAAATAAAGGAGACGTGCCCACGTGCAGAATTATTACCCGAGCCGAAGGCGAAGGTGGTAAGCACGTGGGTAAAGGTCCTTTATTTTACCTCCCGTGGTGAGATAGTTATTTTCATCACAAGGTCCACAAAGTATTTTCTGACGAATGTGATTATAGACCTCGCCTTCGGCTCGGCCTACAAAGCCACATTCGTCAGAAAATACTTTTGGACCGTGTGATGAATGCAATTTTTCGTCAGAAGGCCCGTAAACCGCGATCAAACCGAGCGAAGCGAGGTTAGAATCGCGGTTTACCGGGTCTTCTCACGAAAACGTTATTTTTCGTCACGGCGCAGGCGGAAAGGCAGATTTTCCTCCCGCTTCGCGGGTATCTCGCGGAAAATCTCGAAGCTTTACGCACGAGAATCCACTTTATGCACGCTTGTGAACTTTACGCACACAGTGCGGAAAACAACCGCTTTACGCACACTAAACCGTTTCGAAAAGTGCACTTTTGAGGCAGTTATCACAAAAATTATGATATCACGCTCGAAAAAAGTTCATAGAACAACCTAGCATATTTGTTAGGAAATTTTGTTGAATTTCTATTGAAAATTCTATTAGTTTTCGATTATTGTGTTGAAAAAATCCACCAATGTTCGGCGCATTTTTTTTTGCTATAAAAATTTCTCGGCCACAATTTTCCAAGTTTTTTTTGTTTGATTTTTCAATGACGGAATAAAAAAATTGAGTGAAAAACATAGAAAATTATGTCGAGGTAATCCCATCGAAAATTTCCCAACAGAAAGAGTTGTTTAGAAAGATCAAATTCTACTAGTTTTTTTCTATAAAAGAGTTTCCATCGGAGATTTTTCATTTGAAAAAAGCATGCTGCGCGTAAAGCATTGAATTTCGTTAATAGCATTAGCGAAGAAGTAATAGAATTTTCTAGGTTTTCCTATGAAATCTTTTGTGCGGATATGTTCTGTTGCATACATTATATCACATATATTATAATAATACTGTATCCTGTATTATATTACGTTGGATTGGCGGAGTACAGTTCCGACAACGTTACACTGGATTTTTTGGTAGCAGAATTAAAAGTGGATACTTCAATTGGAACTGAGTGGTACACATATAGTTTGATGTGGACTGCTGCTCCCAACAGCAGCAGATCTGCACGTTTCACAGTTATTTATGGAAAGTTCTTAGAAAATTTGACTAACACAACTTCTCAATCTACAAATCATCCATTGAATAATGTTCAGCATATAGGGTACATATAATTCTCTACTGCCTGCTGACTCTTTTCTTTTGACTGACAAAATTATCTGCAGGAGAATTTCGTGACGTTTTCCTTGAAAATCTCTCTATCGCTCATTCCCAAAACATCAACAGAGATTTTCTACTCAACTCCATCCGTTTTACCGCTTCCCTTCTAGATTATCTCCGTAAGCCTCTGATAAAGTTCTAAAATTGAGACGACTCCTGTTCCAAAGGACATTGAAAATTCTGTAAATTCTTTTGTCTGCTTAAGTGCAGCACGCAGTGCTATTATTAGCGATGAGCGTTGGCGAGACTTATTCCCGCCTATTTTACTCTTTTTTTTTTCACAACAATAATGTATGTGTGCCCGCCAGAGAGCCAGCCGGAAGTGCCAGCGTCTGCTCGGACACGAAATGAGATAGAAGTCACGCTTTTAACATTTACGAGACATCAATTTCTTTTGTGCCTTTAATATCTACATCTTTCCCGCTCATTTCCTCAATGCTTTTTCTCCTCTAGGTCACATTGTTGACCGGTGTGTCATCGGGTGACGTTGCCCGCTGAGAAAGTTATAGGGGGCGAGGAGTTCCTCTCCTCTCAATCTCCAAACATAAATTATTCTACCTGGCCCTGCTCAATAATTTTACAATAGACAATTGTTACATGAGTTCCCATTTAGCTCGATGAAAAAAAAGGGGAACAAAGTTGTATTTTAATGGAAAAATGTGAACCGAAAATATACATGATTTTTTATATTTTTTTACTCTTAAGGTATTTGGCGGGGTGAGCATGTAGGAGGTGAGACGGAGGGGAATCTATTGTTCTCTCGCAAAAAACCAATCGCTGAACAAAAAAACAACCATATTTAAAATACAAATTTTCAATCTATTTCGACTATTTTCGTGTTCAAATTTTTTAAAAAATAACTTCTATTTTTTCCCACATATTTCAAGCCTTCTTGTATTTTTCTAGCTTGTCTTTTGGATAAATGGAAAATAATTTGTTTTGTAATTTTTTGTTCTTTCGTATACCCTCTCGGGTTCTTACGATTTGTTCCCTTCCTACCCCCAACCCCATTGTACCGCATACGCCGAGGGCCAAGGAAATACCTCATCTGAGGGAAAAACCTTGACCAAGCCCGTATGAAAAAATCCTATAGGATTTCCCATAGGATATCCTATAGGGAATCTTATAAGATATTCTATAAGATTTTCAATAGGATTTCTTATGAAATTTAGAGTCATAACGCTCAAAATGAGGGTCAAAAGAGTCATATGGGGTCATAAGGATCATATACGGGTCATGTAAAGGTCATATAGAGGTTATATGAAGGTTATGTGGGGGTCATATGAGGATCATGTGGGAGTCATATAAGGGTCATATGTGGGTTATGTAAGAGTCACATGAGGATTACATGGGGACATACGCGGGTCATAGGTGGTTCATGAGAATCAAATGACTTTCATTCGGACCCCATATAATGCCTATATAACCCGTCAATAACTCTAATATGACCCTTTAGGACCCATATATGACCCCCATATGACACGTTTGGTCTATTCTATAAACTCTTAAGAGGATTTCATTCCGAAAAAATTGGCCGAACTACTTGGATATGCTTAACACTCCGTTGGGCGCGCAAAAGTTACGAACACCGTTGGTTGCATCGCACGAGCATAAATCGACATGATGAAAAATTTAAAAGATCTAGAAAAAATATGAAAAAAAATCAAGAGTGATCTAGATCGTATACTTGAAGAAGTTCCGTGAGATTTTTTATGTTCAGTATTATTTTTAATTATCGGGGCGGGAAGGGCAAAACGGACCAGGCGGGCAAAACGGACCGCAGGGTAAAACAGACCCCTAGGGCAAAGCGGACCACTGACACAAAATTTATAATTTTTTGATGTTTGTGATAGTTTTCGCTTCCGAATGGAAGCAAAAACAAAAATTCAAAATCATTTGCGGTTTGAGGTGATTAGCAAATCTGATTAAATTGCGGTTCAACGACACTTCTTGTCTGTAAAACCCCTCTGACGGTTATGATTCTGAAACTCACTTTTAATTCAACACATTCAGTGTTCCAGATTTGAAGGAAAGAAACAAAAAAAAAATACCAATTTTCTGTCAGTCGTCCGTTTGGCCCTCCCGGGCCGTTTTGGCCTCTCCTATATTCAAGCTCAAAGTTGCCATGTTTTTATGAAAATTCGTCTTATACACGGTACACGGCCCTGAGTTTCGGGATAAATATATGAAAATCTAACTTCTTATGATTGTTTTACCGGATATTGTCATTGATTTAGCTTCTTGACACTTCAAAATGAGATGTCAAATTTTTCCAAATTTTTCTGAGACTATACACGCTTACTGGCGCGATTTCTAGTCTTTGGGTTCATATAATATAATGTCGGGGGAATAGGAACCGAAGGCTACAATCTCTCCAGTACGACTTTACTGCAGTGTAATTTAAAAAATCGGAAAATGTGAGGTGCGGCACTCACAGTGCGATCAATGGAATGTTAATAAAAGAATTAGGAAAAATTGAGCTTCATACAAGATCCCTATTGGAGGAATCGAGATGTAATTAGCGGAATTTTCTTTCCATATCTTTTTGTAAGTCCAACAATTTATCGTTTCGTCGCAGTATTCCTCTGCTGTGTATTTGCATTCAATCCTTTGTCTCAGCCAAACCCAAAAATGTTGGCTGCCCCTCCCCCTTTCATTCGTAAGCATCAAGGAAAAAGTCGCGTAACTCGTGCGTGCACACGCATCATTTAACGCTCGGCGAGCGAGTCGTGGCAATTAGAATGCGTCGCGTGTGGGGAGATGATGGACAGACGCACCATGGTGTTTCATAATGCCTTCCTTTTTTTTGTTCTTTAAGATTCGTTTGTTCCCTTGGGCAACATGTAGACTGCGTAGGACGTGTAGTGGAAACCATGATACATCTACCACCATCAAGTAATGGTTCAACGTGTGAAGCTTTTAGAAACGAAAGAGTAAATTATCGGTAGTAACGTAAAACAACGAGTATTAAATTTTCGAGGTTGAAAAATTCTGAGCGCGTGAGTGAGGGGTTTTCCTGTATAAGGAAGGTTGAAGGGAATAGCTGTTTCACTTTGAGGCTCGAAAGATATTCGGAGGATCATTTCTTCCATCAAAATTGTGGTCAATGGAGGTCGGCATCTCATTCAATTATTTTTGTAATTTTTCCTTAGGAACACATTGTCGTTTCACCAAATTTTACGAATTTAAAATTGTGCAGGTTATATCACGTGACACGTAATTCCGTCCTTCCATTGGTCAATATCTCAATGAGTGAAATAATCAACAAACAACCAGTTCCGCTGAGGCTCAGTTTATCTGATGGACTTCGCTACCAGGTTTTCTATTCTACAGCGGATACACAGAGAGAAAAATCTTAAAATAATTTTTATAGTAGCACGGAAAAGGGTTCAAGTTGGCGGTCAGAAAAAAATTTCAGTACTGGCACCAGAAATGTTACGGTCTAGCGTTATTAGCAGCCGCCAAATTGTGAATTTCTTTCCATGAAGATCACATTCCTCCTGTTTTTCAATCAAAGCCTTGCAAAGTATAGTTTATAAACTACTCCATCTTGTTGTTTTCTCAAAGTTCTGAGCGCTTGAGTGAGGGATTTTCCTGTGAAAGGAAGGTTGAGGGGAATACCCGCTTCATTTTGAGGCTTTCTTATATCTCTCTCATGTCAATTTAATACACAATTTACATTTTTGCCCTTTAATTATTGTTGTCATTTTTCCTGTGTAGGTTATATCACGTAACACGTAATTCCGTTCTTCCATTGGTCAATATCTCAATGGGTGAAATAATCCACAAACATCCAGTTCCGCTGAGGCTCAGTTTATCTGATAGACTTTGCTACTAGGACTTCCATTCTACAGTGGATACACGAAGAGAAAATTTTTTAAATAATTCTAGTAATAGTACTAGCATTATTAACAGCCGCCAAATGATGAATTTCTCTCCATGGAGATCACATTCCTCTTGTTTTCCACTGAAGTACTTGCAAAGTACAGTTTATAAACTACTGTTTTGTTTTCTCGAAGCGGACAAAAAGGGAAATTGAATACCCGTATATTGTTTTGCTGGTCTCTTCCGTGTGAGTCATATGGTATCACTCGTCTCTCTGATTTTGTCCTTATGATTGCTTGATCCTTGTGATCGTCCTGCTTCCTCGTTGCAATGATTGTTTGCAATGATGGCTGTATGATTGTTTTGCTTCTCTCCTGTTTGACTCCTACCAACATTTTATTCCACTTTTCAGATTCACTCTGACGACTATTTCACTCTGAAATTGGATATGAACCCCATATTGTTTGGAAGAATTCGAGGCAGATGTGAGAAAAATCCCTTTTCCGTACTGATCTTCACTTTTCCTCGTCTGGGGATTGGTATTGGCCCTTCCCCAAACTCGTAAAAGTGAAAATCACTACGGAAAAATATCGTTCACGGCTAGTGTCATGGGGTTTTTTTACTCGCATGGTTGGCCAGTCCTCGCCTTCGGCTCGGACGCCAACTCCACGCGAGTAAAAAACCCTATGGCACTCGCCCTGAAATATACTATTGCCGGTAACAGTATGATTAATATACTATCTTAACTCTAGATTGGTCACCCTAGGAGGGAACCCCCGCCGCGCGTCGTTTTTCTTTAATTACAATTGACTGGCTAACCAGAAAAATTGAAAAAAATTTGACTTTGTCAATTGAAGTGTCTAAAAAATGATAGTAGTCTTTAGAACAAGACACTTCCCAATATTCCTAAAGAAAACAAATTATTTCGGACAGATGAATTATTTTTTCCCATTGTAAATGAAATTGTCCATGACGCGACATTGCCGGAAACGCGCTAAACGCGCTCGGGCAGTGCAGAGTCAATTCGGCAACGTTAAAATCTAAATAACACGGCGACGAATCCCCGCGGAGGTGACCAATCGCAGGGTCGCGTTGGTGACCAGACTAGGGTTAAGGATATCCAAGTAGTTTGGGCAATTTTTTTCTGGGGGAATTCCTATTCAGAGTTTATGGAATAGACCAAGAGTATTTTTTAGGCGCAATATCAACTTCAGTTTTCGAATGTCTTTGAGAAAAGAAGTTTTGAAAAAACGAAATTTAACACTTCGTCGATAAGAACTGTATGCTTTACCTTCAATCCTTCAATTGTTCGAAGTCTTAAAACGTTTCCTCATACACATAACCGTATATGATTTTGTTCGTTATACTCTCTAGTTTTTTTGCGACATTAAAAAAAATAAGTTTCTCGACAGATAATTGCAGCCAATCAAATTAAAAGCGTCTTGATTGGCACGACGGCCATATTGGGCGGTTTGATTCCGCGCGTTCTTGACGTCTGGCGACGGCCTACTCAAGTGACTACTCACGCTCGAAATAATTTAAGGTGTTTCGTGAGGAAAAAATGAATAATGGCATTCATTTGGAATTCATATAGAGTGTTTACAATCACAATTGAATTGTCGATGAATTTTCATAGAATTTTTGCAGATTTCCGTTTCAAGCTATTAACGATTAAAGTCGCTGCTTATACACGGGCTCTTATGGTGATTTTTCTGTTTAGCACGAAACTGCATCACCATCTGTGCTGATAATATAGTTTCGTGCTAAACAAAAAATCTCCATAAGAGCCTATGTATAAGAAGCGACTTCAATCGTTAATAACTTGAAAAGGAAATCTGAAAATATTCTAGGAAAATTCATAAACAATTCAATGTGATTATAAACACTCTATAAGAATTCCAAATGAATGTCATTATTTACCTTTTTCGCACAAAACACCTCAATAGATAAACCTAGCGAATTCGTTAGAAAATTCTATTGGATTGCTATTGAACTTTCTATTAGTTTTTGGCCGATTCTATTCAAATGTTCAATAAAAAATATTCAATAAAAAAAGTAAGTAGAATTTGATTTTTCTGTGTAACTTATTCTCTTCGGATATTTTCTATAGAATTTCCTCGGCTCAAATTTTCGAAGTTTCTTTTTCTCAAGAAAATCGAACAAAAAACTTGGAAAATTTGAGCCGAGGCAATTCTATAGAAAACATCTCAATAGAATAAGTTGCATAGAAAAATCTAGTTCTTCTGACTTTCTATAGAATATTTTCTGTCGAAAATTTCAATAGAATTGCCCAAAAACTAATAGTAAACTCAATAGAAATCCAATAAGATTGTCTAGGTTTTTCTATTAAATTTTTTCATCCATGCTCGGCCCGAATTTACGCACGGAGAGAAATATCCAATAAAAATTACGTATCTTTTCCATAATTCCGGAGCGAAATGTGGTTGTAGGAAACTTTACGGAATTCTCACGGAATTTTTCCGGAGCGTTCCGTAATTTTTATCTGAATCTCTTGTGAAAAATTACGATACGGTCACTTGAATTTTCTGAGTCGATTCCGTAATTGGTGAGTGAAGTGAGAGTTCCGTAATTTTTACTGAACATTTCTCTCCGTGCGAGGTTATATGATGATATATATGATCATTAGAGATTATACCAACGAAAGTCAAGTGTGGAATTGAATAAAATATCATACACAATATTCATTGGAAAAATTCCCCAAAAAATGTATTCAACAACAAAAAATCCGAAAAAGTATGGGGATGGCAAGATTGGCGGCAAAACTAAAGTCTTACTTGAACAAAAGTTGCTAACTTGAAAGAAGGACTTGGATCAGGGATAGCCATATCCATAAATTATAATTCCCATTATATTATTAGATAGTCAAGTCGTTAATATGGCTTTTAAATTTTAATTATCAATTCAAATATTCAAATCCCGAATTATTTATTAATCAGTAATTTAGTTAGGAAGATTGACGATTATTCGGATAATCGACAATCCCTTATAAGAAATTTAATATTTTTTCCTTAATAGAAAATTTATAGCGCCATATTATTAAATATTTAATTCATCATCAATTGGAAATTTAGATTATCAGTTATTTCATTATTTTTTAATTTCGATTAGTATATTTAAGGCTTAATCAGTGTAAGTCGGAAATTCTTTCAATATTGAAGAATCAAAAGATTGATGGCCATCCTTGACTTGTATATCCTTAAGATGCCTTCGACGACGTCCAGAGAACGTAAAGAAATTAGGAACTTGAGTTGAGACTAAAGAAGCTCAAACAAAATTGCCGAAGTGCTTCTCGATTGTTTGTTGCCATTTCACAATGGAATAAGGACATGTTAGGGTGGAATGGAAGAATTCAACCGCCCCCGAGATGCATTATTCATGAAGGAGACGGTTGAGAGGGCCCACTGGGACTCACTTCTGGATTTAAACGAGTGGTGAAACGCTCTTGAACGAAACCGATCGATCGTATACGATTTGTAAGAGTTGAAATACACTTTATGGTGTTAATCTAATAATTTTCTTGTTCTCACTTTTTAACGATGTCTTAATTGAAAATTGTTTCCTGAAAACTTGGGGGTCATTCATTGCGCTAGAAATCAGTTTGAAAAATTAATCAGCGATGCGCTTGATTTGATTATTGTAACGATGGTTGAGAAAACAGACGGTAGGGGAATATCCGATTATTTCGCAAATGGAAATAAATAAATGGAAATTAATAAAGTTCATCAAACTTTTAGAAAAAAAAAATCCTTTGTGAATTCTTTTGAACCTCTTCCTCAAATATTCAAAAAGTCATCGGCATCGTTTATTTTCGAACTCATCATCTGTTCCCAACTGATGAAGGATATTTCGCGACTTTGTTATTGGTCGTATACCGTAATTTAAAGGAACGAAAGCAAAATAAAAAAACTTCTTAACAACCTCGAGGCAACACTCAAGGCATTCCTCTTCAGGTGTAAAATTTATCATCATCGTAAAAAATAGTGAAACATGCAATCAAATACCCCCGTGATGTTGTTGAGGAGGAATCAACGTCACCAGTTCTTTATTCCTCCAGCACTGGGATCTTACCATCTTCGTTTTTTCCAAGTGCAACGTCTCCCTTATAGTGATAGAAAAAATTATTTTTACAAGTATTATATATTTCAACTAATTTCAAATAAATAAGATCTTACGGTGAATATCAATTATTGTTTCTTAAGATACATTGACTTGAATCGAATAAAATAGTCCTTGGCGTCAAGTCACATGTATTCCCCACAAAAATGGAAAAGTTCCATTTTTTTTAACCTAATGTAATCTTCAGTCGAGAAATTTTCTACTTTCATGAATTGATAAAAAATTCGTACCTAGTAGATGATTACATTGAGAAATCCATTAAATGTTGTTTTTTGGAATGAAGCTGATGTTTAACCCTAGTTGGTCACCATATGAGAACTTGCGACTTGGTCACCCCCGTAGGGAATCGCCGCCGTGTTATTTAGGCCCGAGTGTTGCCGAATTCACTCTATACTGCCCGGGCGCGTTCAGCGACACTTCGGCAACGTCGCACAATGGGCAATTTCATTTAACATGGGAACAAATTCCCCGTCAGTTAGTAATAATTTTTTTTCTTCAGGAATTGTGGATATAAATAATTTTAAAAAATATGATGATTTTCTAGACACTTGAATTGACGCATTCCAATTTTTTAGGATTTTTCCGCTCAGCCAGTCAATGGTAAGAAAAAAAAACTACTTTCTGCGGCGTTTCCCTCCTATGGTGACCAACTAGGGTTAAATTGAGCTTTCCGTACATCACAATGAACAAAATTTGTGATTTCCAAGTTTGTGTTGAATTGCCGTAATCTGTGATTCTGTTATTGTAACCTAATGCGATTTTGTTTAGTCAAGAAATATAAACTCCTTTCAACTCAACAACATCTCACTACAATCTCAAAGCTTTTTCCGCGTAACAATATTCATCCTGATTCGACATACGAAATGCTCACTTCAATTATAATTTACTTGGAACAACGTATGATCGTGTTGATTGAGATAACAACGTTAAACCAACGAATTTCTGGAGTTAGCAAACTTTTGGCTAGAAAGAAATCAAATATTCTCATTATTGCGACAAATAAAAGGAACTTCAATTCTAGAGAAGTGAGATTTCTCCCAATGAAATGTAACTCAAGAACAGATAACTGCTATTCACTATGAAATCATGTTTATTTGAAAATTAACAACCAAATGATAGTTGGTTCAAATAAAATTCTCTTGATAAAATTAATTTTTTCTATCAGTGTATTTCAAATTGCTGAGTAAATTGGGGAAAGGAAATTCCTTTTAATTTTTGTCACTTATCATTTCACCTGCCATTTAAACGAAAATAAGAGTAATGAATCATTGATAATGTTCCATTACCTTCTGAATGATGGGAAATGATAAATATCTCCAAGGAAATTGATTGGAAATTGATTGTACGTCATGAATCATCAATCAATTCAAACGAGTATAGAATTTTCTATAGCAGGGGGAATCCCATTATCCCTTGTTCCCCTTTTATCAAAACCCCTAAAAAATGGAATTGTTTCATTAGTTTAGACCCACCTTCTAATTATAATTCGACGAACTTTTCACTTCTTCATCTCATTTTTCTTCCAAGGACACCAAAATAAGAAAACTTTCATTCAAGAGAAATGAATTATTTTCTGAATTGAATGGAACGATCTCGAGAAATAAATCAAGTGTTTCAAGTCTCCGAGACAATCCGATTGAAGTGGCGCGTTCGGAGTGCCGAGCTGGACTGGAAACCGAATGTGGGAGCGCGAACGGAATCGGTGTAATGTTGGAAGAATAAACGGCAGAAGGCACACATCAGGGGAAAAGGAGAGAGAGAAAGAGAAGTGAAGGAGGAGAACGTCGACACAGAGAAGAAGGAACAAACCGAAGTAGGAAGGAATAAACCGAACTGCGTCCACACATCTCAAGAGCAAAGCCTGGGGAGGGTAAACAGGTCAATTTCTGGACGAGGGTTTGTTTCTGGACGATTTCAATTTGCATTGAATATTTCATAAATAAAATGAAAATTGTACGGACTTGTCAATAAAATGACTCGTGTATAATCAGGGATCCCCATTAAGATTAAATTTCTATAATATTACAAGGATTTGACCCTTACATTAATGAAGGTTTAAAATATGTTGATTCAATTTTTCACATAATATAATATTAATAATCTGATTTTTTATGAATAATGAAATATTTAAAATTTGTTAATATGAAACTGTAAATTTATTACTAAGTGAATAATTCAAATTTCTGAAAAGGAGATTTTCGATTACACAAGTAATCGTCAATCTTCCTACCTCAAATTATTGATTGATTAAATAGTTAAAAATTTGAATATTTGAATTGATGATACTTAAGTACTCACAAAATTTCAAGGGTGATGTTATCTATTTAAGGGCTACAAAAGTAATCGTAATACAATATTACAAAGTTGGCTATCTCTGTGTATAATCATGTGATCAATTATTTTTCTATTGATCGACATTTAATAAATAAAAAAAATATGGGCCAATCGTCTAGCAATTAGGGGCTTCGACTGCATTCCACTATTTCTTAATTTAATTATTCTTCGTTTTGTTATTTTCACTTCAAGTAATTTTTTTCTGCCGATTAAAACATTCTTGAAGGTATGGAAGCCATTATATGTCCATTTAGGTGATTCTTTTATGGGTAGATCCTACCACAAGACTCGAATTTCCCTTAACCGTCTAGCAATTCACCGGTATACCCTACACTATTAGAAAATTACTCTTGAAATTTAAAGTGAAGAAGCGTGAAATTTTTAACAACGACAAAGATGAAATATGTCATGAATATTACATGAAATATTACATGAAATTTCTGTATAGTTCTTCATTCATGAATTAGTTAATTTCTTGAATATTCAAGTAATTTTCGATTTTCAGGTCCATACGGCACTGAAAAATCTTGAAAATTTTGAAAATTCAGCCAACAATTTTTCTGAATTCGCAATTTACTGAAAATTGAATTGTATGTGATGTTAAATTTCCACGATGAGTTCGGAAATTCAAGCTTTCGTTGAAAAATCAATGATTATTTACCATAAAAAACCCAATTGTCTTGAATTTTCAAAATAAATGAGAAATGTAGTGCATCGAAAATTCAGAGGGCGCTGTGACTAAAATTTCAAGAAATTTCAAAGTTTGTGAAGTAGGGGAGGTTGGGGTAAAACGGACACTTTTGACTTTTTAAAAAATGTTAGTAAGAGTTGAAATGTTGATAAAATTTAATATTTTTTTTCAATACAAAGAACAATTCTTTTCCTTTGTGGCGAGCCTAAACAGAGCTCAATTAATAAATTTGTTTCTGAGTTATGAATAATTTTAAATAAGTCTCAAGTGTCCATTTTACCCCACCCACCCTTATAAAATAACGGACCAATGACCAGAGAAAGGGAAAGTGAAACGGACCTTCATCAATCATCAATATCTTCTGCCCAGATCGTGTGAGTGGGATAATCCGCAAGGAATAATAAATTAGCAATATGCTTCCGAAAGGTTATTTTGCACATTATTTCCTTCTGTCGTGTATAATTAATTGTTTATTTCATTTTATTACATTGAATAAGATTTCCTTTTCCCTAATCTACTCGTATATAATCATGTGATCAATTATTTTTTCTATTAATCGACATTTAATAAATGAAAAGAATATGGCCCAGGCGTCCAGAAATTAGGGGTTTCGGCTGCATTCAACTATTTCTTAATTTAATTATTCTTTGTTTTGTTATTTTCACTTCAAATAACTTTTTTATACTAATTAGAATATTGTTGAAGATATGGAAACCATCATATCCCCATTTAGGTGATTCTTTTATTGTTAGATCCCACCACGAAACCGTCCAGCAATTGGCCTATTCACCCTGGGTCATTACGATAGAATAGGAATTATAAATTCGAAAAAGGGAAGAGAATTTATAATTCCATCCGGCTGTGGGGTTGCGTCGGTAGGGGTAGATTGATACGATGTTATAATATATATTTGCAGTATTGCTTGTTCAGCTCTCGAAAAGTGACGGAGATGTTTTCATGATTGGGGAGCTTGAAATAGTATATTTAACTCGTGTGATTGGCAGCCCTCGACTTCACACTCGTTACCACCCCGTCGCACTTGTATCCGAACTATATTTTTTTTCATCACGCTGTGCGAAAAACTAACTTTTTAAGCCCGCTTCGCGTGCCTAAAACGTCCCTTTTCCACACAGTGTGATGAAAAATATCGTTCGATACTCGTGGGAAAAGTGTTTTTTGGCTCGTGGGAGGTTTATAGCACGAGACGAAGGCGAGTGAATAATCTTACGAACCAAAGAACTCTTTTCCGCACTCGTAACGAAATATACTATGTTAGTGATGTTACGTTCAGCGAATGCCAAACTGTGCCATTTTCCGTTTACTAGTAAACGAAGTCTTTTCGTTTACAAGTTTCGACTTTTCGTTTACTAGTAAACCAAAAATTCCTAAAAAAAATGTATTCCTAAAATGCATAACACCAAAATAATGTTTATTATGTATGGTTTGTTAATATAGTATATTTCGTAACGAGTGCAAAAAAGTGTTTTTTCATTGCTCAAGCNAATTCAGCACTTCTCCGCCTTAGCACGTAATATACTATTTTTGGCGAGCGGGAGGTTTATAGCACGAGCCGAAGGCGAGTGATATAATCCCACGAGCTANCAAAAATTCCTAAAAAAAATGTATTCCTAAAATGCATAACACCAAAATAATGTTTATTATGTATGGTTTGTTAATATAGTATATTTCGTAACGAGTGCAAAAAAGTGTTTTTTCATTGCTCAAGCCCAAAAAGGGCTCTTTTACCGACGGTAGTTAAGCATGAGAAGTAGGTCTTTTTACCGTTGAGCAGTATAAAAGTGAGAAATGCACTACTTAGGAGTGAAAAAGTGAGAAATGCACTCCTTAGGACTGAAANCGTCACGAAAAGTGAACTTTTCAGGCAGATGTAAAATATATACTATTTTATCAATAGGCACTTTTCGACACGGGTTGAACGTAGGAGCAGTGACAAAATAGTATATTTCGATACGATTGCGGGAAAGTGTTTTTGGGCTCGTGGGAGGTTTATAGCACGAGCCGAAGGCGAGGCGAAGGCGATAATCCCACGAGTCTAAAAACACTTTTCCCGCGAGTATCGAACACCATTTTTCATCACAATGTGTGGGAAGTGGGGTTTTGCGCACGCGCGGCGTGCGTTAAATGTCACTTTACACACAGCGTGATGAAATAGTATATATTTTACATCTGCCTGAAAAGTTCACCTTTCGTGACGGTTTATTATGCATGAAGTGTTTTACGCATGACGTGTGTAAAGTTTAAGAGTTCTTCCGTAAAGTTTGTTTTACACGCGACCTTCAACTTTACGCACTCCGTGCAAAAAAAAACATTTTACCTACACTGCACCCCTGATAACTGGACTCCGCCGGTGTTACAAAAATAGTATATTTCGTCATTAGGCTGAAAAAATTTTTTCTGGCGAATATGAGTTTGCAGCCTGAGTCGAAGGCGAGGGTTGCAATCATACGAGCTAGGAACATTTCTTTCAGCCTAATGACGAATGATATTTTTTGTCATAACAGCTGTAAGCAGCGATTTATAAACGCGTAGCGTGCGTAAAATATATTATTTTGTGATGCCTGCATGGAAAGAGCAATTTTCGAAGCATTTTAGTGTGCAGAAAGCGGTTGTTTTCCGCGCAGCGTGCGTAAAGTATAAATTGTGCTTAAAGCTTCGAAATTCACTTTACGCACGAACAGTGATGTCAGCAGGTATTGCAAAAAATAGAATGCGTTACATGTGCCTACGAAAAAGTGAAACTTTACGCACTCGTAACACAATATACGATTGAGGAAAAATTGAGATTTAGCAGGCAATTATACCTCTCAAATATGTTGCCATTAAATAATATTGAAAAACAATTTCGCCTTTAGCTTTTCATGATGAGGAGAACTTGAAAGTGGATAAAAAAACTGTGCTTATTTTTTTTTTTATTGAAAATACAAAAACTACGCCAGCTGTGGTTACTCAGATTTTTTTAAAGACAATAGTATCTAGAAATAGTATCTAAATATCAAAAACATCAACAAGAGATCAACAGAGCGTATGAATAATCATAAGACGATACGAAAAACATGGAGTTGTAGATGAACCCGCTCAATCTCCATGGGTATTCGCTGGATCCTGCCCGTCGAAGAAATCAAGGTTTTCAAGTCCCTCAGGAAGGTACGTTAAACCGGACAAGTCTTTGTGCATCATGTTGTAGCCTTTTCCATAATCTAAACAAAAAAATCATACCTTCTTACGTTGACAATAACAAATTCTCAACGATTTCTTCATAAATGTTGTTTCATCCACGGGTGTTTCATTATAAAGTGTTAGTTTCGTATACCCACATGAACGTTTGGTGTTGAAAATGCATTTATAATTTTTTTTTTAAATGACTGGCATGGAAAGACAGATAAACATGCTTGTGGATTGCATTTAATTCTGTTCAAAGCAGGAATAGTAGCAAATTATGGAATTTCACGGAAACGAGGGCAAACCTCTCCTCAATCCAGTTTATTAAGCCAGGAAAGATTAGATTGATTTTTAAAAATTTACGTGCAGCATATTTTGTAAACATTCTCGAAACGAGTGGGTAATTTGGAATCTAAAAGATCTTTTAGATTCCAAATTACCCATAAATTCCTAAAAGAGGCTCAATTGCGGTCAGTCCATTTTCAAGCACTGTAAATTCTATTTGGTGTTGAAACATGTAAAACTAATGAGAATTATTAATGCAGATTTTAAAAACTGCGAAATCAAAGTGTGAATAAGAGAAATTCAGAATCTACTAAGGTCAATGAAAATATAACTAGTCGCACATTGGCGAGAAAATTCTACTGATTTCTATTGAAAAATCTATTAGTTTTTCGTCCATTCTATTGAAAGATTTCGTAGCTTTCCTGTTCGTGGTTTTCAATAAATGAAACCAGAAATTGTTAATAGAAAATATTTCACAGAATAAATCAACAGAATTTTATTTTTCTCCAACGTTTATTCTATTGAGATATTTTCTGCAGAAATTCCCCGGCTTAAATCTTCGGAATTTTTTTGTTTTAATTTTTAATGTAATCAGAAAAGGATGGCCACAAGAAAACCTTCGAGAATCTATGTCGCAAAAATATTTCAATAGAATAAGTTTTAAGGAAAGTTCAAATTATGATCAATGAAACTGTTCGTCTCTATTATGTTAATAATTATCAATAAAATTCGCTAATTATTTTAGCGCCATCAGACTTTGGAAAGACAGAATACAAACAAATTATGATAATTTCAAATCACCACAAATTTTTATATGAAATCGTTTTTACTGAACATTCTCTGCTTAAAAAAATGCGTGGAAAAGCTATAAAATTTTTCAAAAGAATCGACGAAAAACTAATGGAATTTCCAATAGAACTTCGACAGAAATCCAATTATTTTCAAAGATTAACACCTAATTTGAATAGAAATCCAACATAATTTTCTAGCCAATGCGTTAACTTTTTGGATGAAATTTCCTTTTGGATAAACAGATACCTAAAGTTCATATACAAATTATCAAGTAAAAGTGGTAATTCATTCCAATAACAGAGAGAAAGATTGAAATTTTAAAAAAGTCGGAAATGAAGAAGAATACCAAGCGTCTTCATGAGTTTAGTCGGTGCATTCCTCAAGTGCAATGGCACAGAAGGCTGGGGTCCCTTTTGTTCAGCCACGACTCGCTGCGCAGCTCGGAGAGCATCCTCCATCAGTCTGCTTTTAGGAGCCCTCGCCAGGTAGACAGCACACTGGGCAAGGAGAACATCGCACTCTGGCATGCCCATCATTTTGCAGGCATGCATAGTGTGCACTGCAACTCCCAGAGCCTTCGGATCCTCAAGGCCAATATCTTCAGAGGCCATCCTGACCATTCTCCTTGCAATGTACACCGGGTCCTCGCCTCCTGACATCATTCTCGTCAACCAGTACAGAGAGGCATTTTCATCACTGGCTCGTACTGACTTGTGGAGGGCTGAGATCATGTCGTAGTGCTGATCACCTTTTCTAATGCAGAAAATGGAGTGGTTGAATGATAATGCATTCCTTGAGCATGAGTCTGACTCTTTTCAGAGTGATTAAGGGTGCCAAGTGAATTCGGCGATGACCTTGAAAATTGACATTCACCAACAGAGTTATAATTTGTTTAATTAATAGTATTAGAGAGATGGTGAACATCGGTGACAATTTTAAAATTTTAGAACTTATGGATATCGAGAAATATATCCATAATATGTACTTAATATGTACTTCAGGGCTCAGCAAAAATGACTACTTTAGTAATATTAAAAGAAGTTTACCTCAAATTAATTAAAGTTCACTAATTTTTATTGAAAGTAAGAAATAATTTTAACTCTCAATTTGATTAAATAATTCAGTCTAATTTGATGAATTCGATTTTTCGATTAATCGTCAATCTTTCGAAGTGAATTACTGATTTATAAAATATTTGAAAATTTGAAATATTTGATGGATGATTAATTTAATATTAAAAAATTTGAAAAATCATAGTTGATAAGTAATTTACCAAAAAATTAAAAAATCCACAATACAGTTGACTGATTTTGTATGTAATGAAATAATTTTAATTCTACTTATGATTTTGCCTATCTGATCTCCTTAAGAAAAAATTGTGATTAATTTTATTTCTCAATAAGATTTCCTTTTCTACATCGTAAAAAAAAATTAAACAGAATTTTACACATGCGCAAATCATTAAGAAACTTGCTTTTTGAATTTTTAAGCATAATTCTGCAATGAAGTGGTTCATTTCCCTATATAAAACCTCGAGCTTTTCTTCATTTCGACGATTTATTCCAAATTTATGGCCTGTTCTTTAGAACTCTACTAGAGATATAATTTCATAATGATAACGAATGCTGGAATTTTTATCGTCAATGCCCACAAAATTTCGGTTGTCGAGAATGTAGTGACGGCTCATGGAAAAAAATGTGTAAAAAAAAATGAAATGAAAAATTATCTTCACCTATCATAAAGCATGTGAGTTTTCTTTAAGCTCTCCTGAACGTCCTCCAGGGATATCAAAGGAGGATCGTCCCTCGAAGCCTCTTCCCCAGGCACAATAGACTGGACTGCAAGCTCCAGACCTCCAAGAGCAATCCTAGCATCCCCATCGCAAGTTTCCGCCAAGAATTGAATAGTTTTCTCGTCAATTATGAATCTGGGGCTTTCCTTAAACTCTCTCTGCAGTCCATTCTGACCCTCTGTGTGCACAATTCCATTCAGAGACTCCACAGCCTTGTCCAGGATTCTTTCCACATTTCCTAATGTCAATTTCTCAAGCACAATAACTCGACATCGACTCAGAAGAGCTGAATTCAGGCTGAACGATGGATTCTCAGTGGTTGCTCCTATCAAAGTGATCGTTCCAGCCTCGATGTGGGGAAGAAAAATGTCTTGCTGAGCTTTGTTGAAGCGATGAATCTCGTCCATGAATATCACAGTCCTGCGACCAAATTTCAATTCGTTGGAGGCGATTGTCGTTGCTTCCTTGACGTCAGCAACACCAGACATGGCTGCTGAAAGCTTCACGTAACGAATTTTTTTTTTCGGATCGTTCTTGCACATTGTGGCAATTACATTAGCCAACGAGGTCTGGAAAATGAAGGAGTTTGTGAATAAATTGGGAAAATTTACTGGCGACTGGAGATTAATTGAGGTTGAGGTTTTGATTGAAATTAACCTTTCCACATCCTGGGGGCCCCCAGAGGATTATGTTGGGAATTTCACCTTTCGAGAGAAGTTGCAGCAGCATACTCTGTTGTCCAATTACGTGGGATTGTCCAACGTACTCAAGGAGAGACGTTGGCCGCATTCGTTCAGCAAGTGGTGCTGTATTCGTTGGAAGGGGCCTCGAGGGTTTTGAAGTACTGCTGGCTTCCTGACATCAACAGAAGAAATTAGAAAATTGCGGGGGTGATATCGTGAGGGTTACAAATTTAGTTGCGAAGGGGTAAGACGGTTCAAGTCGAGTTTGACTATTAACCAGTTTTCATTGAATCTCTTGGTATTTAAGGGGTAACGGAAGCCGTCGCAAAAATTTGTTTTTTCAACCCATTTTTATCCGATTGTGTCCAATATAAATGGCTGAAATTTTCACCAAGTATTGAGGGGAGACTAAGTGTTGTCCTCCATCTATTATTTTTCAGATTTTCCGCAAAAAAAATGCATAAAACTTAACGACACAGCTGATGTTAAAAAATAATAGATGGACGACAACGCTTAGACTCGCCTCAATAATTGGTGAAAAATTCAGTCATTTATATTAGACACAATCGGAGAAAAATGGGTTGAAAAAACAAACTTTTGCGACGGCTTCCATTACCCCTTAAGGTACTTCCTCAATGAGTTATACTTGGTGAAAATTTTGCAATGAGCTGAAGACCGACAATTTGGATCATATGTTATTGAGCACATGTGAAAACGATTTCCAAAATTTAAAGAATTTTTTCCACGCGAATTTTTGAGATATGCATCGACAAAAACTTAAAAAAGACCAAAATTGAATATTTGACGATGGATCTCTCAAAAATTCGCGTGGAAAAAATACTTTAAATTTTGGGAGCCGTTCTTACATGTCCTCAACAACATATGATCCAAATTTTAGGTTTTCAGTTCATTGCGAAATTTTCACCAAGTATAACTCACTGAGGAAGTAATTTAAGGGGAACAGCAAAATTTTGGTCATGACCTAAAATCATCTACGTAAAACAATGATTTTTATGTGACATGCAGAAACGAAAAAACAACTGGGAAATTGCTCCTGTATTGCGTATAGTATATTTATTTTTGCTAATAAATTAACAACATGCTTGCGAATGGTCCTTTTGCTTATTTTTATCCATTGTATATTATTTCCAGCCTATTTTATTTTCATGAATTGAATTAATTTCTTTCCAACTAATTGTTTTAGATTTTCCACTTAATGAAATTCTAAAAATTTCTGAAAATTTCAATGAAATATTATTAGGAATATTCCATTTATACATAATTGAATGCATTCGAAAAATTAGCTTTAAAGGAACCATCAGAAAGTTAACTTTCAGGGAAATTCATAAAAAATTCGAAAATTCCAAAATTATCCTAAAAATGAAATTAACGGAAACAGTTATTGTACCCAACTTTAACTTCGTCATCGAAACAAACATATTAAGCTATGATTGAATTCATTTGAGGCACAATATCCAGAGATATCTGCGGAGTTGTGATTTTCGATTTTTCCAAAAATACGAAATTCTGGAAAAATTTAACAGACATCAAAATAACGATTATTGCTTACATCTTCGAACTCGGTCAAAAGGACATTCCAACGAATTTGTTAAGCCGTTATTCAATGAATTTAGAACATTTTTTTTAGTTATCGTGTTACAACTGAATTTTGAAAACATTCAAAACGAAAAAAAATGAATCAATGAATTGAATTTTAATTAATGGCGATGGATAGGGCTTAGCTATATCTACATTTGAGAAAAAAAAGATTCAATTCCATCTATTCATTAGCGAGAAATTGGAGAAAAATTTCGTTACATACACACATACGTGCATACGAACGTAAGGACACCGTCTAAAAAACTCATTTTTGGACTTTTGGGATCATAATGGGTTGATATAATACAAAAAATAGAAAACTTAAATTTGAACGATTATAATGCTTCCATTCGGAAAAAAAAGTAAGTAAAAAAATTAATTTTCCCATACTATACTATCAGTTTTAAAAATCGCGGGCGCTCGGAATGAGATTTCTCATACATTCAAGATCGATTATATATGTCTAAAAACGAAAAATTAATGCACAAAATTGATTGTTTATTGTTCGTTTGCCCCGTACACGCTTAAAATATTAAAAATAGTCCAGGGCCTCCAATTTTTGAGCTACAGGGATGTTTTTTTTCAAAATTTTTGAAAAAATGTGTGCAATGACAATTACGAATTATGTTTTTGAAATTCGACTCCAACACAATTAATTTCGTTTTCATTAAAATAAAAATTTGCGTCATTCATGTCAAATCGGCAGAATAATTATCCTTCAAATATTTAAAATATATTCTCCATTCCATGAATGGTGCAATTTTTTAATTAAAAAATGACGAAGTTAGCTGTGCAGCAATTGAATTTCAAAAAACTAATTCGTAATTATTATTGTACACATTTTTTTAACCATTTTAAAAACAAGAAACCTCTGTAGCTCAAAAATTGGAGGCCCTGGACTATTTTTAATGTACAGAAAAATAAATTAAAAAAAAAACAATAAACTGTCAAATATTTACTTCAGGCCTCAGATAATTTACTCACATTTTTCTCTTCATCCCTGTCCTCCAAATCCTTCATCTCCAGATTTACAGGCGATTGAAATACATTCTGACTCCGTTGGACACTCTTAACCTTAGATTTCGTTTTCTTAACCACACTTGGACTCTTCGTCTTGGACTGACTGTTGGACCTGGGTCGTTTCAAGAATCCCTGGGTCTCAGTCGTCGCCTCATTGAGGAAAAGACATTTGGAAACATGTGTTTCAATCAATCCCTTAGGAAACTCCTTCGAGCAGATTGGACACTGCACTGAATCACTCTCCATTTGGATAATATTTTCTAATTGCGACAACCTAACAATACCCTCTAATAATTGTACATAACTTTCAATTGTCAAATTCGCTTTATTTACTTTGTTTCAATGTTTACTTGAGGAGAAAAAAAACAAACAAAAACAAACTGTACTGCACGTTGTTGCGTAGGTAGCATATATATATGTAGATAGCTACGATTGGGTCTCACGCTTCGCCATGTTTACTTTATTTTCAGCGGAAACTTTGAATACAGGTGACTGTATTCAAAGGGTAAACAGGACAATTTCTGAACGGGGGTTAGTTTCTGCACGATTTCAAATTGCATTGAATATTTCATAAATAAAATGAAAATTGTACTGATTATTTTTGGTAATCGGATCTGGCCTTCCCTGGGCCAATCAGAGTTCAGTATTCAATAACATGAAGTACTTTCCAATTAAAATTACAACGGTTATTTTTTCATCCAAATTTCAGCCAATAGAATCGCACCATTCGACGTGATTTTGTAGATTCAACGCGAAATTCAACTTAATTTTTTGATAATTCAACTGATAATTTTTCATGTTGCCTATATAAAAAACAAATGATTTTCCAGTCCAGTTAACCCCCATCGAATTTGACAGATTAAATTTCATTGCGCCAATTGGGGAGTTTTGATACAAAATGAATAGATTTGGAGATTTTTCTCTGCAAAAAATCGATGAGAAAGTCAAGTGGAATGTACCCATCAACACTGTAAAGTCGGGAACGTCCATGTGGAATCAGTTTTCTGCCTTTTGTGAGCAGAGAAATTATGTGTTGAGGGCAGACATCGCTGAAGAGGAACTGGCGGATAATTTAAAAGACTGGGCATACAACATGAAGAAGTTTAATGGACAGGATTACAAGGAAACTTCGCTAAAGGCAATGTGGAATAAGACTCCAGGATAAATATTGGGACGAATTTAGTGTGAGGATTTTGTCTCTTAGTGCAATTCTATTGGCCAAAATTTGGATGGAAAAATAACCCCACGAATATCACTCGACCTTCAAAATTAATCGTGTAATTCCCTCCAGGTTCCCTGCACACAAACGAAGTCGTCAAGTTTTTCAGGAAAAATCACTCGTGCTTCGCACTCGTGATTTTTTAACTTGAAAAACTTGACTCCTTCATTTGTTTGCAACGGACCTGTCGGGAATTACCCGATAATTTTGAAGCTCTCGTGGTAGTACTTGCGGTTATTTCCCCCTAGCTTTTGATAATTTCCCTCTAGCTCTGCAATTGTTTCTCTAACTAAATAACTGTCAAATATTATCCTGCGGAGTAAAAGAAAGCCATGAAGAAAGTCAAAATGAGTCGGTTTGGGAAGGATCCGATTACCAAAAATAATCCTTCGAATACCACTCGACTTCCAAAATTAATTGAACATTTCCCTCATGTTTTCCTGCGTATCGACGATCGGGATAAGTTTTGCACAAAAATCTTTCGCGCTGAGCGCTCGGGATTTTAATCTGCAAAATTTCTCCCTATCGTTGCTGCGCAACAAAACAATCGGGGGAAATACGATAATTTTGGAGGTCTCGTGGTATTACTACTGATTATTTCACTGTCCAAAAATATTACGCGTGTATAATCATGTGATGAATTGTTTTTTCTATTGATCCACATTTTATAACAAATGAAAAAAATATGGCCCAGTGGTCCAGAAATGAGATGTTTCGACAGCATTCAACTATTTCTCGATTTAATTATTTTTTGTTCTGTTATTTTCCCTTCAAATATTTTTTTTCTGCTAATTAAAATAGATCTGCTAATTAAAATCCATTGTCTAGCCGATTATCCCTTTCTGATTCTTTTTTCATTTCCTTTTCGTAATAATAATTGGAATCTGACTATAGTAATGAGGAGTACCAATATATTTTTTTACCATATGAAGGGAAAAATAGATTAAAACAATTTTCAGGGATGCATAGAGAGATTTTTCTATTATTCGAATGAGATTTCGATTGACTTTTGTTTTGTGTATTTGCTTTCATCACAAAAAAAACGTTTTTTTATTGATCTTTAACATAATATTATTATTCCATTTCATTCAATATTGTAACTTGTGAATTAAGGGAAAAAAACTATATAATAAGGATAAGAATGTTTAAAATTAAATTAATCGAATTATGAAGATGGAAATAAAATGAAATTAAAATCAAATAAAGTAGTATAAATTCATGTAGCGACGGGCGCGAAGCGCGCGTTTGCTAGTTGATTATTCAAATGTTAAAATATCAAATATGAAAAAATACATTACATTGAAATGCGTTGATGTTGGTGATTAAATTGACCAATCAATACAATGAATATCGTTAATACATGCATATTTATCAGACTGACGTTAGCAATGGCTTGAAGGGGATTTTTGCGGCGCATTTTGAACGAGGGAAAAGTCCTCAACCCATCCATGAGGTCCTTTCGTTAAATTTTTATGACCATGCGTTATTTTTCCCAAGTAAATTCGTGGCCGGGCGCCTTGACCGTCATAAATATTATTCTTTTAACAGAACATTCTCCCGCGTTCTCCCAGAGTATTGTTCGTTATTTTCCCCTTTCCCCCTTCAAAACGTGGTCCTTATTTAGTTAATCCTTTTTATTGCACATTTGCTTTCACCTTTCAGAATGTTTACTTTCTATTCGTTTATTGCCCTATTCGCTGTACCTCACCGCCCCCCCCCCAATTCTTCGAAATGCGGGCCCTTTACCTGGAACTGGGAATTCCCATCGATGGGACCCCCTTCTTTCGCTCCCCTCTCAGGCCACCCCCCTCCGAGCGAATTGTCGATTTTCTTGCAAAATGATTCGTCGAACCCCCTCTACCTCCAAAAAATTGGTGGCATCTCACGGACCCTTGACCGAGCTGACGATCGAAGAGATGACAAAATAAAATCACTCCTGTTCAAAGTTTTGAGTCGAGCAGATCGAAATCAAATGGTAAAATTGAGGGTTGCGATGAGATTCTAAAGCGTTGTGATGTTAATAATAATTCGTGTTGTAGACTTTGAACCATTTAACGAAAAACAAGAAAGTTTTTATTTTTTGTAATATTTATTTGAAATCTGCAAAGTGAAGTGAGAACTTTCATTGCCGACACTTGAAAAATACAAACAAAAGCCGCAGTCGGACACATGACGCAGCTGCGCGCATATTCAAACGCCGAGCGATGTCAGCGACGTCGCGCGTCATCGCCGAAGCGTACTAACAACATCCGAGAGTGACAGCAATAATAACAAAAGGCGAGAGCAATCATAATCCAAGTCCTGGCTGCGAGACATTTTGTCAGTGCCAGAACAATCGAAGAAGAAGAAGACAGTCCAAGTCCCTACAAAGTTGCACGTACCGGGTTACAAACACATTATTGTTCATCAAAACAATCAAAAAGTCATCGGTAAGTGAATGAATATAACTCTATAACGGAAATGATCATCTAAAAATGATGAAGGCTCACTGAAATGGGGGAGGGTGGGGTAATATGGACATCTGGGGTAAAATGGACATCCGAAAAAGCATAACTTTAATTATACTTCTATTCAAAAATTGAGAAAATTTTCAAGAGTCATTTTCCAAGAGAATCCTGTGAGCATTTTTGTATAGCGAGAAATTAGAGTTGGAAGAGATATTTACAAATAAACTTCAACTCTATTAGTTGAAGGGTTTTTTTTTCTTTTAAACTTTTTTTCCTTTGTCTCACCTCATGTTCTCAACTTCACCCTTCAGGCTAAAAAAAAATTCGCGAGCATCCGTTTTACTTTATTCGTAATACAAGATCTATGCGCGCGCTCTCGCGCGCGCTGATCTATTCATTTTCAATTAATTATCTTCAATTTTTTAAAATAATCGGTCTCCATAAAAGGACAGAATTTATTAATTTCACCGATAATATATATACATATGAAATATATATATATTATATATATATGACGTGAAAAAAAAATTTACCTCTGAAGAATTTGAAATTATGTCACTGAAGAATTTGAAAATG
>NW_021680371.1:961255-975721 GCF_001412515.2 Diachasma alloeum | reverse complement strand
ATTTTTGTATAGCGAGAAATTAGAGTTGGAAGAGATATTTACAAATAAACTTCAACTCTATTAGTTGAAGGGTTTTTTTTTCTTTTAAACTTTTTTTCCTTTGTCTCACCTCATGTTCTCAACTTCACCCTTCAGGCTAAAAAAAAATTCGCGAGCATCCGTTTTACTTTATTCGTAATACAAGATCTATGCGCGCGCTCTCGCGCGCGCTGATCTATTCATTTTCAATTAATTATCTTCAATTTTTTAAAATAATCGGTCTCCATAAAAGGACAGAATTTATTAATTTCACCGATAATATATATACATATGAAATATATATATATTATATATATATGACGTGAAAAAAAAATTTACCTCTGAAGAATTTGAAATTATGTCACTGAAGAATTTGAAAATGTCGCATGTTTTTTTTGTGAATAACTTCGTGTCACATATTGACCAATCAGATTTAAGGATTAGCGGTCAGGCAGTTTCGAGATATTTCGATATAAAACAACTTCACGTTTCGTTCATCTTTAGTAAATAGGACATCCTGAATAAAAGAATTCTGAATTTCATAAATTTTTCGCGTCTCGAAATTCAAAATTCATCTATTCATGATCTATTGCGAATAAATAAAACGGCTGCTTAACTTTATTCTTTGGAGTGCAACGAACATTAAAAAAAAGCTAAAATGGTATAAAAACGGCGCAAGGAGTATTTTGACGGTAAAAACAGGAAAAAATGAAGTTTTTCGTAGTTAAAGGGAGTAAAATCGATCGGGTTCGCGATTTTCCCTAGTTGTTCCCATATTCCGTCACATTACAAACTGTTCAATGGGTCCTAAGGCCCAGTGAAGACTTTTAAATTTCACCGACGTATCCCCTTCAGATGTTTCGTGCGAAAAAGGTAAATATTGACGTTCATCTGGAATTCATATAGAATGTTTATAATCACAATTGAATTATCGGTAATGTAATGTAAGAGTAAAAGTAAAAGGGCTCATACTCGAATCGAATTAATTCCTACATAATAATGTTAATCGCATCTTAATTGGCTGATAATTTCACACTAACTGAGTCGGACTAAAGAAATAAATTTACCACACAGAAATTGGAGTGCAAAGGTGACCATTATTCCACTAGTGGAGTATTGGTTGGGTAATATAGTGTTTTTCGTGGCTCACCGAATCCCTCCTTAATTCCTTTCATAAATCTGTCTCACGTCCTTAATTAACTAATCTATATTTAAACAAATATTTATACTTCCAAATAATTACTATAAACGACTGAAAAACCAAGAATGCGCCCAACATCGACAAGAACCAACCACCAAAATCAGCGAATTTTTGTTTGGATTATTATCAAGCGAATCTCAGAAATTTAACCCAACCTTCTATTCATCAATTATTTAGAAACTGCATCAGGTTTAGAATTACCCAGGGTCACGGTGAGGACGTATCGATGCTAGACCCCAAAAGAAGAGCCTAAACATCAACCTTAAAAACGTCCTTGGGCAATAGATTGGAGATTAGGATCTATTTATCCTCCGCCCTCCTTCAACGGGCACTGAATTAAATTCGCAATTAATGAATAGCATATATAAAATAATAAAAATAATTGGTTAATGAATGTGACACGTGTTGGAACAACTCCCCACTCATGGCGGTCTTTAAACCTATTTTTAATATGTGAGAGGGTTAATGTTGAACTCAACTCAATGAATCCCATCTTCTTTTTTCAAAATTTCCGGAAACAATTTAACCAAAGAATATACTATAATCAGTATTAAAGACCGTGATTTGCTAGACTAATCAGGATTTGTGTAGTTGTCGAGGATTCTAAGAATAGTGTTCACCTTATCAGGTTTGGGAATGAGTAAAGTGAAGACAAACTTACTCAATTTCTCCTCAATTACCTCCATCCTTACACCATATTTGCGGTACAAGCGTCTGAATTCCCTAAGTTCGTTCTATTCCTTGTATATGTGCACCATTCAGATAATTCACGTGTGTGACACTATGATTCGCCCGCGAATGCTCATATCGTCTTGATAAACCGAAGTATCCGGGCGAACAATCCGTATAGACTATTGTACCGAATGTCACATGTTTTTCGACGAGGGCAGTTAGAGTTTTGGCCTTACGATCGGGGACCTTGACAACGACTAATCGCCTCGATACCCTCTCGCGTAAGCCAAATATCCATCGCTGTACTTTGGGTTTTCGCCCTAGCTTTGTTTTTCTCCCACCATATCTCAATTCATCGGCCTCCACAATCATCCCCTCTCCACCAAGTCTGTTAGCCTAGGCATCGGTGTCCCGTGTCAACACATTATTGATTGATTTTATGATTAATTATGATTATAAACATTCTATATGAATTCCAAATGAACGTCACTATTTGCCTTTTTTGCACGAAACACCTTAAATCTGGTGTTCATATTGCCTGACTCTGACGTTGAAATTGAATTTTATAGGCGAAATGGGTAAAATTTCGAAGAAGCAGTTCCCTTGTTATGAAAAGGGTGTCGTGCGATATTCAGCGAAAGTCGACAATTACTTCTGTCATATTTGCTGGATGAAGTGCGAGGATCATTACAGGACACATTTGGAATCTCCCGAGCATCAGTTGAAGTACCAATGCTACCTTCGCTCGTTTATTGATAACGATGCTCCCTTTGTTACTTGCAAGCTCTGCGATCGATTCATTGGGCACAAGCTGATTTCTAAGCACGCAGTTAGTCATGAATTAATACCCTGGTATCGTCCTACGGATGAGTGTAAGATTTTGTACGAAAATTTTGTCTCCAAACATGAAGAGGAGTATTATTGTCACATTTGTGGGTTGAAATTTTTACACTGGTATGTGGCTGTTTGTCATACGGATGAGGTGCTACACAAACGCCTTCTTAAATTGAGAATAAAACAGCCAGAAGAGAATAACAATAATAAATTGAGCTTCCCAGGATCTTTTCATGAGATCATCATTAGTAACTGCATTTTTCCGATGTCAGAGGAGACCTCGATCTGCGTTTTATGTGATAAACAATTCCAATTCAGTATGAGACATACTGGAGAGGAGAATCACATAAAAAACAAAAAGAAATTTTTGATGGAGTTGAAGTTGAATCCAGTTCACATTCCCAAATTCATTGATGATTTAGACCGCAATTCTAGAATTTTAAATAAGAATAATAAGAATAAAAATGTGGAAAAATCGGCAAATGATGGCAAGATTAACAAGATTGTTTCTTCTTGCGAACTTTGTAATCGTCTTGTCGAGGGGGAAAGTATTGATGAACACGTGATGATGAATAAAGCCCATAAGAGAAAGGAGGAGAAGTACCTGAATAAGGGTTTTGGCCCTAAAAGAATAAAGAGAAAAGTTGATAAAGTGGATTTGGTGAATTGTAACGTTTGTGAAAGGACTGTTGGGGTTTACAATGTTTTCTTTCATAATCGAACCACAGAGCACTTGGAGAATGCTAAGAAATCGTTGCGGATATCTAATAATGAGGAGATGAGTCCTAGAAGACTGATGAGAGACTTGATAAATGATTTAGCTATGAAGAGAGAACTTGAGACTTTGAAGAAACTGCCGAACGAGATTGTGACGTTGGACAGTGGAAATTTGTTCATTTGTACGATTTGCAATATTCAGATCTGTGGGGGAGAGAGTGTTATTGCTCATTTGAGAAGCTCGAAACACGTTGAGAATAAGGAAAAGGAGAATGAATGGATCTGTAAGATCTGTCATTGTATCATGGAGGGCAGGAGGGCGATGCTGGCTGTGAATAAGCGGAGGGAAGAGATGCACCGAGAGGAGATGAGGCGACTCGTTGACATGGCTGTGATGTATCCTCGTTAATAATTTTTTATTCTTGTCGGGTGACGAAAACTCCTTGATTGGAGAGTTCAAAGTTTAAGAAATTTGGACAATCATTTTTTCAAATTATATTTTGTACTTCTGCATTTTTGCGATGAATAAATAGTTTGATTAGTGAGTTTTTCATTGTGTCGAAAGTATTATAATTGTTTAATAGATGAACAATTCATTTTGAGTGTTCGTCGAGGAAATAAAGTTCGATTTTTCAGGGATTAAAAAAAAATGTATTCTAAATTTCAAGATTTTTTACTGGAATTTCGTTGGAATTTTTGTTTCTTTCTTTGGAATTTCAGCCGTACAGTGAAGAAAAATTTATTCCTTCCAGGAAAAACAGAGAGCAACTTCTTGTCCGAAACAATGTAATGTAAATATTGCATGAAAATGTTGAGTATTTACTAGTGCTAAAAAATTTACTTGCTATAAATCAATTGTATCTTCAGGGTATAGGCGAATAATTTCAAGACATAACTTTGGCACACACCATTTTTTTTAAATTTTAGTTTTTCTTTGTGATAAAAATTAGAATTTACATTGAATATAATGATTAATTGAGTATGAATAGTGATAGATAAAATGGATTTATATCATAGTTCAACTTCGATCTCGGTGTCCTCGTCATTTCCATATAATCGTTGCATCTCCGAATAATTTTTCTGGTCTTGTTTTGAATTTTTTTTCTGTATATCTTGGTCTGTGGATTTACATTCCGAAGTCAAGAGATGACCATGCTCTCTAGTGTGGCGCCACTTCATACGTCGATTTTGAAACCACACTTTCACCTGAAAACAATTCAATCGGTAATTAGTTCAATTCAAACTGAAAAATTGACTTAAATCAAACCGAAAAATCGACTTGTATTAAATCACAAAATCGATTTGAATCATACCGAAACATCAACTTGAATCAATCCAAAAAATCAACTTGAATCAAACCGAAATTCGGCTTAGCCCTTGCGATTACTCTATTCATCGCTTCCATTAAACCCTTGCGATAACTTCGTTTGTCTCTCCCGTTTGACCCTTGCGATTACTCTATTCATCGCTACCATTAGACCCTTGCGATAACTTAGTTCGTCTCTCCCGTTCGACCCTTGCAATTACTCTATTCATCGCTACCATTAGACACTTGCGATAACTACGTTGGCCTTTCCCGTCTGACCCTTGTGATCACCCCACCCCTCTCAGTAAATGTTGACTCAGCGACGAGACCATGAGATGTGGCCATGGACCTCCGAATTATCTTCAAAGGCCATGGAGATTTCATGTCATTAAAAAAAAGTTGAACTTCATGAATGAAATTGAACTTGTCAAAATTGTATTTTGAATACGAGGGCGTGATGACTATGCATGACCGTGGTAACAATCTTTTTTCCAATTTTTATTTAAAAAAAAAGATTGTTAATAAAAAAAAATCAATCATCATCATCGCCATTTACGTTTATGACATCGTCATTTTTATAAAAAATGAAGATTTTTTAAATTTTATTTTATTTTTATTCTATTTTATTTTTTTTTATTGGGAAAAGTTACTGATTTTTTTGTATGCTTTTCGGTGCTAAGATCTTAGAGAACCTAATAAAATGTTTCTGAATCGAAATCCCAAGATTTTGAAATCTCAAGATTTCGTTTGAGTCATTTTTACATTTTTTTTACATATTTCTATTTTTTATGTATTTATTTTTTCCAGAAATAAATGTGTAAAAATTGAAATATATCAGCCAGGGGGATTTTCAGAAAATTCCCTACCTGTGCATCGGTTAGACCTAAAGTAGCTGCTAGTTGTCGTCTGTCGGGTTTCGTAATATATTTCTGCAATGAAAATCTTCTTTCGAGACCTTTACGTTGAAGTGAACTGAAAACAGCTCTGGACCATGATCTCTTTCTTCTCATCCCACCGTCATTAGTATTTTTCGCATTTGGTGATGACGAAAACTGCACTGAAAATATATGTGATTGGTATTACGATAATTGATTAAGCCATACACCAAGAAAAATTATTTATTTGATTCCAATAAAGTTGATTTGAATCAAATAAATAAGTTTATTTAAATGGTACTAAATAAAGTTTCTTTTTAAATTGAATAAAAAATTTATTCTAAGTTTTATTTGTATTAACTGAATCTTTTTTTTACTATTAATAAATATTTATTTGATACTAAAATTTATCATCGCTTTGAGTTGGCAATAGAATCGAAAAACAGTGAACGAAACAGGTGCAATAATTATTAGGGGCTGTACATACATCATGTAAGATATTTAAGGGGAGGGGGGAGGGGGAATTTCTGTTCCATGGTTTCACTATCAAAAAGAAGATGCTGAAAGAAGGTCGTATATACTGGAGTGAAAAGTGTAATCAAAAATTGGATCAGAATGATTGTGGGGAGCTCAAATCGTCCAGTTTTCACGTTTCCTGAATTAGGTTCATACGATCTTTTTCCACATAGTCCACGAATGTTGTCGAAATACAATTTCGAAATTCTTCCACAAAATACATGAAACTGTGTTTTTTTTTAAACAAGAAAACTGTTTATTTGAACTAAATAAATTCTTTATTTGATTTTAAAAAAATCATTTATTTGAAGTAATTCAATTGTTTGTTTATATAAGTAAATACATTTTCTTCAAATAAGTAAACAAGTTTATTCTTTTGTAATAAAAATATCCTTGCAATGAGTAAAAAAATTCAAATAAATTTTCATTTCATTTAAACAAAAACATTTTTCTGGGTGCGGATGCCGATTCTGAAAAATGGTAAGGGCAAAATGACCGGTTATTTTGTCGCCTACTATACATATCGCGTGTTACCCATCGGCTTTTTTTCCTTCGGCCATTTTTCCGTCCATTGCTGCCAATTTCTCAAAGGAAATTCGGAATGATACGGTTCTTCAGACACTCGATAAATGACCGTTACGGCTATATCCATAGTTCATTACTTACTAAATATTGTATCGAAATTATCTACGATGGAGATTTCTTAATACTGTGGTATTAAAGTGGTTAATTGTTGATGAAAAAAATTGGGGAGTCAGGAACGTGATGATTTTTTACGGACTGTGAGCAGATAGAAAGCCGGCTAGTGTTTACGAAATTTGTAAACCTCGAGTGGCACTTACGATGTCGTCTAAACACATGCAGGAAGCACAAGAATACACTGTGGTGTAAATATTATGGCCAACTTTTCTAACGAATTAGGGGAATAAACAGCCCCATATGGTGATGTGTTATACATTCATTTTATATTTTAGGGTTAATTGTGGAACGAATCATGAAAAGGGGGTAATTGCTTTATATCTTTATTATAGTGAAGCTGTTTTGCTAATAAATTAGCTGTATGCTTTCGAAAGGAAATTTCGCGCATTTCTCTCTTATAGTATATTGTTTCATATTAATACATTAAATCGAATAATTTTTGATTTAATCATATTTATCGGTATTTCGTAGAAAAAAGTCTCATCAACCCTAAATTGGTTATCTCATCAAGGCAATGCAGCTGCTCGTTGTTTTTTTTTAATTTCCATAGTTTTTGTTTTAATCGACTAGTAACTGGAATAATAAAAAAATGACTTTTTCAATTGAAGTGCCTAAAAATGATAGTAGTTCAAGAACAATATAACTCCCGAAATTCCTAAATAAATAGTTTTTTTTCGGGCAGTTGCGATAGGGTTTTTCCTCGTGTGGAGTTGATATTGGAGCCACACGCGAGGACTAGCCAGCAAGTTATGCGACTAAAAAAACCCCATCGCAACTGCCCGGGACAAGATTTTTTTTGTAGTGATTTTCAAGATTCCGAGTTTGGAAAGTATGCAATATTAATTCCCACACGAGGAATCGTGAGAAGCAGTGTAGAAAACAAATTATTTTCAGCAGATGAATTATCTGTCCTCATGTTAAATGGACGTGCCCCTTACGCGATGTTGCCAGAGACACGCTAGACGCGTCCGGGTAGTGTGGAGTGAATTTGGCAACGCTGAAGTAGGGATGTGAGTGACAAAAATGACCGGTCACATGACGGGTAATTACCATGTCCATAAATCTGACGATTCGGTCGGGAATTCAAAAAATGACCAATTCAATTCTGACGATCAATTCTCATCTGTATAAATGACACAGAAATTTTTATTCGGATACTCGGTGTCGGCAAGGTTACTGGCGGTCATAGGGACCCTACGTCGCCACTACGGGTTTATGCAACACTAGATAACTAAATTCGTTCGGCAAGCAATTCAGGTGAAGAGCTGAGCAAGCTCGATGAGGGAGCCGGTGGCAATTATGAGAATTAAGGAGAGAAGGACTGAAGACGAGCCTCATCCAGCATCCTCCTAATTTAATATGAAGTTTTTGACCAAAAACATAATATATACAGAGATATCTATTTAATTAATTTTGTTGACGTTTATTAAGTTCATGACCTTATCATGAATGATCTCGAGTATCGAATTTATGATTGTTTTGTAATTCGTTCCAATAAACATTAACTTTGAATTATGAAATGCGATTCAATTCCTAACTAATGAAATAAAATAACCAAAAATCTGACCGAAAAAATTACCAGCAATAAAATGACCGTCAATTTGCATCTATATAGAGGAATTTTGGTCATTTTCTCAAATTTTTGAGGCTGGTCCATGACGGTCATTTTGCATGGGGAATTATCTCGGTGTCAGAAAATGGTCAGAAAACGGTCAATTTTGCCGGACCTGACCGAATTGAAAAATGACGGTCACTTCACATTCCTACGCTGAAGCCGACATCGAATATTATATTTGGTCACTAGGCCGAAGGAAACTTTTGTGGCAAATATGAGTTGCAGCCCGAGCCGAAGGCGAGGCCTTGGCTACAAACATACAAGCCAGAAAAGAGTTCTTTTTCGGCCGAGCTACGAACATTAGTAGATTGTGTCATCAGGCGATAAAAGTAGTATCTGACGAATGTGACTTTATAATCCAAGTCGAAGGCGAGGAAATGATGAATGGTGAGGAGGTGACAAATAAGATTGTAATCCTCGCGTCCGGTTTCAATTATAAAGTCACATTCGTCAGATAATACTTTTATCGCCGTGTGACACACAATATTTTGTGTTAGAATCGCGCTTCATCGGGCCTAGTATCATAATAGTGTTAGTTCGATACGAGTGAAATGGAATTTTCATGAGTGTGAAGTTGACGGCCTTTCGAAAAACTTTGTCACACATTACACATACACTGATAGAAAGGATTAGTTATTATTAACGAATGGATTTGGTTGAAGTTTAGGGGCTATTCGGTCTCACCAAATGTTCATTCGTTAATAGTTAACAAATGCGTATTTGAGGAGCCTTGTTTGACTCGACTTTGACTTTTCAAGTGAACCATTCGTTAATTATTAGCGAATATTCATTTGGTCATAGTCAACTCAACCATTCGTTAATAGTTGACGAATCTCGTTTGAAAAGGATAAATCAGTCTATCAGTGTACGGATCGTGTCTTACTAGTATATTTCTAATCTAGGGAAGTAAAATAAAGAAATGGGTCCCACGTGCGGAATTACGGCAATCTCGTAGGTAAGGATCCTTGATTATATCTCCCGTGGTTACAACCGTATTTTTCACCTTGGAGTAGGCGCAAAGTCAGATTCCCCCTCCCGCGAAGGGTGAGAAATTCTGTACTTTACGCCTGTCAGGGCCAAAAAAGGCATTTGATTATCATTGGCTCATACGCGGGGAAAAAAATCTAAAAATGGCAAGAAAAAAGCATGAAAAATTACTAAACAGTGCATGATGGAAAATTCGCTGAAAATCGGGTGAAATTCATCTGTCTTTCGTGTGCTATTTACCAACAACATAGAAGTTTCACTGTCTCGTTGCAAAAAATTGTGTTAAAAAAGGGAGAATTCATCTCTTGTCTCTTATTTTTGTCTTGACAACTCATCAATAGATTGTGAAAAACAATTTCGCTCTCAGATTAATTAAAATGCGCACTAATTTTTCGTTGATTTTCTCCACTGTGCATAGCATGAACAATCGATCACTTGAATTTGGACGCTTAAAAAGCTTCCATGCAGAATCAAAAAAATACTTACTGCCAATCGTAGGCCTCACTGGTGTTGGACGATATAAATTTTGGTATTTGGTGATCACACCCGTTGAGTGTGAGGTCAGTGACGGAATGATTCGCGATGTTGACACGAACTTTGACCGGTTGATGCACCCTTGACAATCATCTGGACAGGAGCACTGATTCACGTCGGACAGATGCGTCAGATACAGCGGATCATGGTCAAAATTACTAGAAATTTTTTTACAAAATCCATTGGATAAAATGCGATCAACACCAAACTTTAAAGTGGCTGACAGATTCGATGACAGTTGTGTATTTTCATCGTACTGATCCATTTCGACGAACGGGCATTATTTTTACAATTCACTGATACGTCAATTTTCTCACTCTTGTTTCGTGTACAAAATTCACTTGATTATTATTTTATTTTTTGTAATTTTATCATTAATTAGAATTTTCAACGCTATTCATGTGCGAAGCTGTTGAACGAGTTAGTTAAGTGATCTGTGACGGACGAGCTTTTGGAAAACGAGAAGTACTTTCATTTTTAAGTTGAACCAAGATGATGGTACGAGGGAGAGTCATCTATTCTACCCTGATTCGTTCACAGATCTCAAGTAGGCGTGGCTACTTTGAAGAATCCTCAAAGTAATCGTTCGGTTGAAGTGAAAATATATATCAGTCCATAATTGTTTCGTGGAAGCTATTGCGTATTTCATTTTAACCAATGTGATGAGTATCTGTTGCTCTGAGTCGATATTAATGGAATTTCCAAAACGAATGTTACATTAAATTTAATCTTCCTTGCCGAATGGAATGGAAGTCGAGAATTTATAAATTTTAGATTGAATAATCGCACAAATATTAAGATTTCAAGATATGTGCTTTTCCCTATTGCTAAAGATTATTCGAATTAATTCGGATGGAAAAAAAATCTAGAAAATAGACGGCTTTATTCCGGTTCACCATATGGTTATCTTCTCATTCAGCAACCGTTGTATACAGGCACTTAGATGTTTATTTGAGCAACCACGCTTGAAGCTGTTCTTCACCCACATGCCCGGAATATTTCCCCACGGTATATACACATCCCCGATTTTCTATTCGATTTTATTAGGTTTTAACATTTTCAATTTTCAATGGATTATTCGAGAAAATATACGGAGAGAGATTCCCCAGAAAAATTCCAGTGACGCATGGGAAAAGGGCGCAAAGTGACGGCCAGGGAATAATTTCAGTGCTGGCACGGGAAACTTTATTTTTCTCTTAGTTAAATGAATTTTTCACGGAAATCCCCTGAAGTTTTACTAGAGAGCCTTGGAAATTGTACTTTAACAGCATTAGAATTTTTCATAGACGGTCGATTGTAATTTTTCCAGTATTTGCACTGGAATTTTTCTAAACAATTTCTCTCCGCGTAGGAAAGTACACGGGGCGAAGGATACACTGAGAAAAAAAATTATTTTTGCCAAATATCCATGTGCTTAAGAAAAGTATTCATTTTTTCAATACCGTATTTCTCCAGTCGAGACATTCGCAGGCAATCCTCATTAGGTTTCAATCACGTCAATTATAATGCTATAGAAGATGATCATGTCAGTTACGACCTTGAGTCAACTCCCTCAATAAGCATTAGCATTAAAAAATTAATCAATATTCTGCCGTCTAGAAAAGAAGAAATTTCACTGCGAAAACGAATGGCTGAATTTCAGACACTTTTGTAGACACTTTTCAAACACTTCTGGGAGGAGTTTGTAAACACTTTTGAGACATTAAAATGTGTTTGAATCGATGGAGGTATTTCAATTTCAGGCACCAAGATGTCTGAAATTAAGATACAGACATCAGTTTCAGACACAAGCGATGTTTGAAATTTTCAAACATCAGTTAGATTTTCAGACACTTTTAAAGATTCAGACGTTTTTTGCCATCTGCCAACTTAAATTCAGATGAAAACCAGACACCTAGTTTTTGCAGTGGATAAGTCAACTTTTCCGACATGAGAAATATCTTAAAAATTAATGTTTGAATGGCCTTTGCTGTCTGAATCAGGTGAGATATCTTAATAGTGAAATGTTTGAATCGCTCATAAATAACTGAATTTCAGACACAGAAAATATCTGAAAATAAATACCTGAAATTTTCCAGACACAAAAAATGTTTACCATCATTTTCAGACAGAAACGGTGGTTGAAATTTTCAGACATTAGTCAGATTTTCAGACACTTTTGAAAATTCAGACGTTTTTTACCATCTGACATCTTAAATTCAAATAGCTGTTAGACACCTGGTTTTTGTAGTGTTAGGAAAAATGAATAATCATTAAAGGAGTTCGTCTAAGGTCATGTGTACTGTTACTCTAGAGCAACATGATTGTTATGTTTGAAACCCAGTCAGGCTCATCTAGGAATGACTCAATTGAAGGAATACGATTTTGAACAAATGAATACTTCTCTCAAGAAAGTGAATATTTGGCAAGAATAATGTTTTTCTCAGTGTATAATGAAAATTGCCTGGAAAAAAGGTAACTGGAGAGCGAAATCGTATTCAAATATATATAAAGAATGTTGTTGCTATAACAAATCATCACAAATTATAATTAAAAAATAATCAAATTGCGTACTTTTTCATTGAACATTTACAAATTTTCGATGGAGGGAAAAAAGTTACAATGAGAGGAAATAATTCATGTGAGTCAGATTTAAAGTGGATTTCAAATAAAACCTACGGAAAATGGGAGACGTTGACTTACGATTACGTGAGTTTTTCATAATTTTGATGAAAGTTCGAGAAAATTTTTCTGTGTTTTCAATTAAAATCTATGGAACAGTAAGTCAAAAAAAATTTGACGCAATGACTATTTCAATTTAGTATACGTTACGTATCCTTCAGACAACATAATCATGCCTTGGTAAAATTGATCAATAGCAGAATCATTCAACATTGTATCTATTATGACTGTATTTCTTTTCGGTCGTTGATATTTACTTAAATTTTGAAGATTCTGAAACACAAAAAAATGATGATAACATTTACTTATTAGAACGTGTTCATGGGGTATTCGCATGAGATTTCAATGAGCCAGAAAGGTTCCATGACTATTTAACACAAAAAAAATTCAACACAAATTAAACACGCTCCCGAGTGGAATAATTGGACCTGACAAGTTCTACTTAGGTCTTTCCGTTCAGAACTGGATAGGTCTTGGGAAGCCTCTTCCCAAGTGCTTCCGAGACCTTTCTACCTCTGGTTATGTCCCATTTCAGCACTTGTTAGGTGTAAGCAGGACTTGTATTCAGACTTTCCAAATCCTTGCCGGTCCCCGTAATTCTATGGGCCTATATTAAATCTGCGTTCATATCCCTGTTTACTCATGCGTTATTGAAATAAAAAATGCAATTATTATTTTTTTTTAATCTCGAAAATCGACATTTCACGAGAGGGTGGAGGGGAGATGCATGTATGTGGAGGCTTGACATTTTTACCCAACAAGGGGAGAAGGTTGCAGAATCTATTCTAGCCACTCTTGTCCCTACGCTTGCATGCATTATCCAAATAAAAAATGAAAGTGTTAACAAATCCGACCATTGTTCCAAGTAAAAACTGAAAATCTGACCATGTGGCCCCCGGCGAAATTTTTTTTTTTCAGTTTTCACTTTTTCCACATATTTTTGAGAGTTCTGAATAGCCCGACGCTTAAATAGTTGGAATCAGCGTTCACCCGGCTAAAAAATTCGATTTTGGCGAACAATCCAAGATCTGACACTTTGACCCTTGTGACCCTTGACCGACTTTTCCCCCGGAAAAATCCAAGATCCGACACTTTGGCCTCCGGTGAAAAAATTTTGTTTTCATTTTCCACGTTTTCCACATACTTTTGATAGTTCGGAATAGCCCGTCGCTTAAATAGTTGGAATCAACGTTCACCCGGCTAAAATATTCAAAAAAAGAGGCCAAAGTGGCCTCCGGTGAAAAAATTTTGTTTTCATTTTCCACGTTTTCCACATACTTTTGATAGTTCGGAATAGCCCGTCGCTTAAATAGTTGGAATCAACGTTCACCCGGCTAAAAAATTCGATTTTGGCGAAAATCCATTGGCCCCGGAAAACCCGAACATCTGACCCTTTGGCTGGGGCCAAAAAAAACGGTTTCTCAGTTTTGACTTTTTCNAAACGGTTTCTCAGTTTTCACTTTTCCATATACTTTTGACAGTTCTGACTAGCCCGGCGTTTAAATAGTTGGAATCAACGTTCACCCGGCTAAAAAATTCGATTTTGGCGAAAATCCACTTGCCCCGGAAAACCCGAAAATCTGACCCTTTGGCTGGGGCCAAAAAAAACGGTTTCTCAGTTTTCACTTTTTCCACATACTTTTGACAGTTCTGACTAGCCCGGCGCTTAAATAGTTGGAATCAACGTTCACCCGGCTAAAAAATTCGATTTTGGCGAAAATCCACTTGCCCCGGAAAACTCGAAAATCTGACCCTTTGGCTGGGGCCAATAAAAACGGTATCTCAGTTTTCACTTTTCCATATACTTTTGACAGTTCTGACTAGCCCGGCG
>NW_021680371.1:788009-960671 GCF_001412515.2 Diachasma alloeum | reverse complement strand
CGCTTAAATAGTTGGAATCAACGTTCACCCGGTTAAAATATTCGATTTTGGCAAAGAATCCAACATCTGCCACTTTGACTCTTGTGACCCTTGACCGACTTTCCCCCCGGAAAAATCCAAGATCCGACACTTTGGCCTCCGGGAAAAATTTTTTTTTTTCATTTTTCATTTTTTCCACACACTTTTTATAGTTCTGAATAGCCCATCGCTTAAATAGTTGGAATCAACGTTCACCCGGCTAAAAAATTCGATTTTGGCGAAAATCCACTTGCCCCGGAAAACCCGAAAATCTGACCCTTTGGCTGGGGCCAAAAAAAACGGTTTCTCAGTTTTCACTTTTTCCACATACTTTTGACAGTTCTGACTAGCCCGGCGCTTAAATAGTTGGAATCAGCGTTCACCCGGCTAAAATATTCGATTTTGGCAAAGAATCCAAGATCTGCCACTTTGACCCTTGTGACTCTTGACCGACTTTACCCCGGAAAAATCCAAGATCCGACACTTTGGCCTCCGGGGAAAATTTTTTTTTTCATTTTTCACTTTTTCCACATACTTTTGACAGTTCTGACTAGCCCCGCGCTTAAATAGTTGGAATCAACGTTCACCCGGCTAAAAAATTCGATTTTGGCGAAGAATCCAAGATCTGACACTTTGACCCTTGACCGACTTTCCCCCCGGAAAAATCCAAGATCCACTCTGGCCTCCAGTGAAAAAAATTTTTTTTCATTTTTCACTTTTTCCACATACTTTTCAGCTTCGATAGAGCTGTAATTGTACGTGGATACGTCCATATTCAATCCTTCTTTCTCGAATCTCCTAGAAACTCCTTGCATTCCCTCGAATTTTTTCCCTAGAAATTCCTTAAATTTTTGCGAAATTTCAAGAAATTTCTCGAATTACCACGAAATGTCTAGAATTTTCTAGAATTCCGATACATGGCGCTGCACATAATGATCGTTTTCCAAAATGACCCCCCATATTGAAACCATAGACGTATCCACGTAAAAATGATGTCCATTATTCGGCCAACAACTACTATTTCATCACGCTGTGACGAAAAGTGAACTTTTCGGCACGCTCCGCGTGCCTAAAAGTCCAATTTCCGCCACATTGCGATGAAAAATATTGTTCGTAACTCGTGAAAAATTGTTTTTTTGCTCGTGGGATTATATCGCCTTCGGCTCGTGATATTAACCTCCCACTCACCAAAAAACACTTTTTTGCACTCGTTACGAAATATACTATTTTGACACTGCTGCTACATTCACCTCGTACCGAAAAGGGCCTTTTCGTTTACACGTAAACGATAAGTAAACAAGAAGTCTTTTCGTTTACTGGTAAACGAAAACGGTACAGTTCGGCGACTCGCTGAACGTAACATCACTGTCAAAAAATATTGGGCATGTGAGACGGGAATATTCACGAGCGTGAAGTTGGCGGCCCGAGGCGAAGCCGAGGACTGCCAATTACACGAGCTGAAATTTCCGTCTGACTCGTATCGAGATATACTATTTCCCGCCTTGTGAAAAAATATACAGTTTTTCAGAGTTTGTAAAAAGTTCCGTGTGCCTCTCAGTGCTACCTTGCAGCCATTCAATATCGTAAATCGAAAAATTATCAACAAAATCTAAAAGTTGTTTTGGCTCATTAAAATAATGGGAATACCCCATACGGAAAATTGCTACGGAATCTGTCTCACCGAAAGTACGATAAAATTCGTTCCATTCGCTGCCGTAGTATTTCTCTGTATTGTCGTAATGATCAAAGTCAAGAGATAGCCACCAAATGCAAGGAATGAAAGCGTAGTTATGGCCAACTGAAATATTTGGGATATTTTTGAGTCTTTTCCCTTTTCTTCCCAATCACCATGGCGTCGTATTGATTTGTTATTGATTCCTCTGGATGAGGAAACCATGGGCAGAGCAAGAGCAGCTCTTCCTTCGAGGTCCTCCACAAGAGTAACATTGTCTAAGGCTAAATTTTTCAAAAATTTTCAAAATCAATTCGCAAATTAATCACTAGATTTATATTCATTCACTCACCCACGTCTTCCGTTAAACTTAACTTTATTTGAATCAGTTTCGTCATTGGGAGTTCACTGAGACTACGTAGTCCATTCGAATGAAGGAATATTTGTTCAAATTCACCAGTTGCAGCCATTGCGGCACATAAGAATAGCAATTGCAAAGTTCTCATGAATCCCATCTTCGGAGGTTTGACGTTGCCGTTTTAGTTCCAACTAGATAATTTTGGATCCACCTCGTAAGTGTCACAACAGCTATTCCGTGTCTTTGCGGTCGAGTAACAAAGCGTGAAGTTCACCACCTTGTATCCTGTTCAAATTTTGTGACTTGATGGAAGTAAATACTGCATTGTACTAATACCCGTTATAACAGTTGAGAAGTGACACTCAGAAATGTGGACAGACTGTGGTACAATGTCGATTATTTTTGGTTTGTACTGCTTACTTTTAGTCAGACAAAATACGGTAGCAACAGCAAGTGAAAATGAAGGTAGTAATAATTGTACTTTTAGTCTTCGTACGGAATAAAAATACCCGAATGGGGGGATATTTTGTTCCCGAATCAGGTATATGCATAATCCTGAATCGGGAGTATTTCAATTTGGGGATAAATGATTTCATATCAGGTCCGGTTGTACCAAGTCATGTTAAGGGGAGACTACTGTGAGTTTTAAAAGTCGTGGGTTATTGGAGTGAGACTTTTCATACGTTGAAGATCAATTTTACCCGGGAGAATATCTTAAATTTATCCCAGGGATAAAAAATAGAATTTAATCCCAAGGTTAAATCAGTGGTGATTCAAATGGGGCTACAGGATAAATAAAAACGTATTCTTCGGGTCCAATTTTGAAAAATTATGATCCCGACGATATAATTGACCCTGAGGATAAATTTTATCTGGTGCAATCGGGCCTTATTCTATTAATTTGTACTGTACCAAGGCTCAATTTTTATAATGATGAACAGTAAATTTGGAGTGTAGCGGGTGTGATCCTCGATTACTATGTTCCCACAATAAAAAAAATTCCATATTTTTTCCGTTCCCCACGGATTCAGGGGTATTATATATTCGAATCGAGAATAGTATACGTGAACTAGATCTGTGCGCGCGCTTCCGCGCGCGCTCATCTTTTTGTTGTGAAAATGAAGAAATCGAATTTATTAAACTTCATATACTCATAGATGTTTTATAAATATTGATAATGACTTAAAGAGAATTAAGAGAATGAAGAGTGAAACATCAATGAATAATTTTTAATTTTCGATTAATTCTTTTTTTTACTTTTTAAAATAATCTGATTGAAATCTGTAATTGTTGAAAAATGACGGGAGGATTATAAATTAATTTCCCAGAAAACTGAAAAAATTTCTTGAATTCTTCGGAAAATTCCAGTTTTCCAGATAACCGTAGCTCTTCAAAGATTTTTCTCGAATTATTTGGGAAACCGAAGAATTTTCATGAATTTTGTAGAGTTTAGAATTTATGTATGAAAATCTGAGAAGCAAGAATTAATCATTTGTGCGTATGATAAATATGAAAAAATTAAAATTTGGGAAGTGAAGAATAATTTGTGTTAAAAAAATTTAGAAATACTATGTTTTTTTCTCATGATCAACAATTAGGCAATTTAGATATATTTTTTGATATAGAGATAAACTTCATACATGAAAAAATGAAAAATATGACGCAGAAAAAAAATTTGCCATTTGAAGAATTTGAAAATACTGGGGATGTTTTTCAGCGACTACTTCACGTGATTCATTGACCAATCAAAATTGAGGATTAGCGGTCAGGCAGTTTCGAGATATTTCGATATAAAACAACTTCACGTTTCTTTCATCTTTAGTAAATAGGATACAGTATATTTTATTCTCTACTCAGGAGTATGCACACACCTGATTCAGAAATTACATATGCCCCATCCAGGTATATTTTTTCCATGTATACATTGACAGTGTGAAATTATTATTGCAATGCGAAGGTGTACTCGAGAAAATAAAGAATGGGATAAAATACAGCAAAAATTATCTCGATACTGCTAAGGAAATTGCAGACCTTGTATCAGAAAGTCTGGGACATAAGGTACGAAAAGCGAAGGGTGATCAGAATAATGAATTCCATAAATCATCGAAACCGCTGAACTCTGGAAATGTTGCATCGGCTTTTTTTCGCCTCCTTGGCTTGGATTCAACGAGAATAGCAGCCATCGCAGTTAACAGCGCTATTTTTCTCGCACACATGGTATCTGTTTCTCTTTTACGTATTGATATTAAACTTCTTGACGTTTTGTGACAGTTTTTTTCATCACGCTGTGTGTAAAGTAATGTTTCACACATGCTACATGTGCGCCAAACTTCATTTCACACATCTTGTGATGAAAAACGTGATCTGATAAGCTTTTTGACTGATAAGCGCTCACACTTGCCTCCGGCGAATACTAAAAATCTTCCACAAGCCGAAAACCACTTTTATGACACTAGGCGCGATACACCGCTATTCGAAGCTCGCTTCGCGCGGTTAGATCGCGGTTTTCGGGCCCAGTGACATAATATACTGTATGTAAAAAAGCAATAGAAGTATTATCTGATAAGTGTGATCCTAATCCTCGCCTTCAGCTCGGATTATAAAATTTCATTCGTCTGATATACTGAGAAAAAAAATTATTTTTGCCAAATATCCATTTACTTGAGAGAAGTATTTATTTTGTCAATTCCATATTTCTCCTGCCGAGTCATTCCCGGTCAATTCTCATTAGGCTTCAATTGTGACAATTATATTGCTCTAGAAGATGATCATGTTAGCTATGATCGTGAGTGAACTCTCTCAATAATTATCAACATTGAAAAATTAATCAAAATTCTTTCCCTTAGAAAATAAGAAATTTAGGAAAAATTAATAATTATTGAAGGAGTTCATCGAAGGTCATGTACAGCATAGTCTTCCTCTAGAGCAACATGATTGTCATAATTGAAACCTAATCAGGCTTGTCTGGGAATGATTCGGATAGAGAAATTCAACTTTAAAAAAGTAAATACTTCTCCCAAGTAAATAGATATTTGGCAAAAATATATTTTTTTCTCAGTGTAGTATATTTCGATACAAATGCGGGTTTTTAATGAGTGTGAAGTTGGAGTGTTAAGTTGGCGGCCAATCCCACGAGCTGAAAAGTCCCAGTCGCACATGTGCTGAGCTATATTTTTCATCACGCTGTGCGAAAAAATAACTTTTTACGCGACGCGCGCCTAAAATGTCTCCTTTCCACACATTGTGATGAAAAATATCGTTCGTGACTCATGGAAAGTGTTTTTTAGCTCGTGGGAGGCATGAGCCAAAGGCGACTCCCACGAGCCAAAAAACACTTTCGCACTCGTATCGAAATATACTATTTGTGAGTAATATTACAATCAGCGTTCAACGAGCGGCGAACGTTGTCCTTTTTCGTTTACAAGTAAACGAAAAGGCGCTTTTTGGCACGAGGTGAACGAGACGACCAAAATATTTTTGGCCGCAGTAGTTACCAAAATATTTGTTTCGTGAGATGATATAATGTACTCTTTCGTACTGCTATTGAGATATACTATTTTAGGGACTAAGGTAAACTGCTCAGTAGATGGACGTTTGTTTTTTAGCAATTGAAAAAAAAAATGATCGAAAAAAATCGGCATTCACAACAGTTAGTGAAAATTCAAAGCAATAATTTACATTTCAGCATTTTTTGCGTATTTTCCTGTCCAAAAGTAGCTCGTCCATCTACAGGACAGTGTCGATCTACTGGGTAGCTTCCCCTACTCAACCATAAAGTTTAGTGTGGCGAGCTAATGAGTTGATACATCAATGATGAAGAAATATCGTAAGTTCCTTCGAGAACTTGTTGAATAAATTCAGAATTTTAGTATTCTGTGAGAATGGAGCACAGAAAGGGGAGGGGTAGGTTGTCTAGGTAACGCTAGGGGTTTGCTAGTTATATATGAAAATTCTTCAACAGTAAAGATCACTTATGGGCTTCCGAGAGCTCATAACGTTTAAGAATGGACCTCTCCTCACAATGATGCCTTTTCCATGTACATGCGTAAAAATGTGTTTTCTCTTGACAGATTAGTTCATTATTCAATATCAATTCTGGAAAAAGCACTGGACGGGATACTCGAGAGCACCCCAATATGATCAATCTGCTCGAATTTCTTATGAATACCAAACATGAAAGGGTAAGAAACTACCATTCCAAAGATTGAATATATTCATAATAATTGTGCATTTTTCCTTTTAGCTCCATAATTTAGTAGAACAAGCTCAAAACCCTGAACTTCCGAAGCAACTCGTTGACCAAGTGGATGGTTTGGATTCAGAATGTATCAGGCTGTTGTTGTGTAAAGTGTCGCCGGTTATATCAGCTGTGCAGAGGTCTCTGAATGATCAATTGATCAACAAGCGACATCAATTGACTTCCTGGTTGCCGAAACGAGAGACATTTGAGAGAAACTCTAATGTCTGTGAGAAAAGACATCTGGATTGTAACATTTTTCCAGAGATGGAGGAAGATCCAAAAAATTGGTAGACTCCATCCAATATCGCGTTTTTTATCCAGCACAGTGAAAATCATGAATTGTTCTCGATAGGGCTGAATAAAATAAAATCCGGACAGGAGCTGACTCACCCAGAGTCAAATTCTATTGAAAAGCTCTTCATCAATAAGTATCATTGATGATACTTATTTGATTGGTGTAGTATTGTGTTATAAGCAAGCAAGCAGAGTAAGCAAGTTAAGTGGTTATTAGAAAATTCCCAATTTTGAGTATATAGGACTTATACGCTACCTTCAATGAACATACAATCGGTGCGCTCTACCAGTTAACCCTAGTCTGGCCACCAAACGTGACCCTGCGACTCGGTCACCGACGCGGGGATTCCCCGCCGTATTATTTAGGCTTTAGCGTTGCCGAATTCACTCTACACTGTCCGGTTTCCGGCAACGTCGCATGTCGCGTCGCGTCCCGTCATGAACAATTTCATTTAACATGGAAAAAAATAACTCATCTGTCCGAAATAATTTGTTTTCTTTATGAATTTTAGGAAATGTGTTTTTCTTCAATTGACAAAGTCATTTTTTTTTTAATTTTTCCGTTTAGCCAGTCAATTGTAATTAAAGAAAAAATACGACGCGTGGCGGGGTTTTCCTCATAGGGTGACCAATCTAGGGTTAAATTTCGCAACAGTGAGTAAATTATTAGACATATGGCTCAGTCCATCGAATTGTTGTGATCAAATTCAGTTCTCAGTAGAAAATGTTTGGTCTACCATTACACTGGATAATTAACATCCTCTGGATAATTAACATGCTGGATTCAGTTCCTCGATGATTCATTGGAGCTGAAAGGGAGGTTTTATAATATGAAGTCAATATTTCTATTGGTATTATATTCATCATTGGAACATTACACAACTAGAAATACATAGATTTTGGGAAGCACGTAATTTGCGACTTGCACAAACGGCAAGTAAGTATACATAAAAAAAACTCAAAGTAGAACTAAATTTACTTGCTAAAGGACGGTGTGACTAGATCACTTGGATTTTAGTTATTCGTCAGTTTTAATGAGTTACATGGAAGATCAATACTGATTGGTCTAATATATAATATATCATCTCATAATTTTACTGTATAATAATTTCAACCTTCAAAATTGATCCGATATCTCCTTCAAGTTGCCCTGTGGGGCAGTCAAATAATGAGGATCCAATACTTTAAAAAGATGCCTAGTAGTCGTAGGATTATCCTTTGCGTTTTGATTTTTCCTAATTAGAGTAAAATGTTTGATTGGGGAACAAATCTGTAAAATTCGTAAGAGACACTTGATAGCCAATTACAAAACTTGAAAAACAGCTACATCAAAATTATTAAGTTGAAACTGACGTAAATGTGCCACGTCGACTCAACAATATATACTCTCTAATTGTCTAAAATCGAAATGCAAAAAAACAGTGATATTCTTCGATGAATGTGCTGTCCTGTTTCTTTACTAATCATGAAGGTACTTATGGCGAGGTGGGCATGTAGGAACAAGAAAAAAAACGATATTTCAATTCTAAATTTTCAATCTATGTCGACCATTTCTGTGTCCGAAATATTTTTTTAATAACTTTTCTTTAATATTTTTTTCCCAGTATTTCAACCCTTCTTTTATTTTTCTAGCTTGTCTTTTGGATAATTGGAACGTAATTAATATGGATAGAAAAAGTGACGTCGTGCCGTTTGAGGTTTGGCAGCACTGATTCACTCAGCTGTTATGTTCATTCCCATAGCGAAATGTATCATCACAACTCCATTCGTACTTGCCGTGCTTACCCCGCCACGATTTCCAATCTCGACGTTGTCGCTTTTTCAAGTTGCGCGCGCAGAATTCCTAATCTTCATGAGTTTTTTAATTATACCTTCTAAACAATTCTTCTAGGCCACTTGGATTATGTTTTATATTCTTCCATGAAAGCGCCACTCATGTACGAAATTTGAGGAAAATGGCGATTTTTTTTCTATTTTTAATTCATTTTTTTCCGAATTCCCATAAGAGCTCGTTTTAAACTGCATTTTTTAGAAAAATTCCTATGTTTCCCTCATTCTCCTAAGCTATTTGGTATTTTCCATAGAGGTTTTGAAAAAATCAAAGAATGTATAAAAAAAATATCAGTTTCTTAACTTTTTCCCATCCCCCATGACCACGCCATAAATACCTTAAGTCACCAGAAATAATATTTGATGTAGTTAACGACTGATAATAAATTTTTGCAGGAAAATTGAAACTACTGATAATCATGAAGTAATAAATAAGTTATCCATAAAATTAAAATTGACATTCGACTTCGCGAAAGAACTGTTATTTAATATTTGTAGTAAACAATCTGACGGTGAATTCATATCAGTCTGCTATGGCTACTAAGGGGCATTTCTTATTTGAAAGATCGTTGATTCACTGAAAAATAAAGTGTTTTATATTTCAAAGTGTCGCTTCTCCAGGGCTAATGGGATCGGTCGATTCCATGCGTGCTTGTCGCAACCAATCTCTCATGTTTCTTGTTCTCTCCATTAAATTTGAGGGACCACGTTCTACGGTGCCAACACTCGTAGTGAATCCACTATTTGGTCCATATTGAGTGATAATATTCTGGGTTGTAGTAGATGGAAGTGCTGCTGTCAGTTGAGATAAAATATTTGAATGAATATTGGGAGTTCCGAAACCTGTATGTCGAAAAATAACGTCAACTCAGAGAATAATTAAGCCAGTTCTGGAAGATATGGACTCTATTTACTTTGTGCATTGTTAGCTGAGGAGATGATGTGTTGATGAGAAAAACATCCCAAGTCAGAATATGATAATGTCGGTGGAGGCGGAATATTGTTGCCTTGGCGTTTATTCAGGACTCCCCAAATTTCACGAATTTCAGAATTCAAGTTTTCTAAGCTTGCGATTATCTCTGTCGACTCCTGATACTGATCTGGTTTATCTTCAAGAATTATAGAATATTAAATGATATAGTATTGATTAATATTATGATAATGACGCCTGATAATGAATGGCCTCTTACCAATAAACGTGTCTGTACCTAGATCAGTAGAACTGAATCCACTGCTGGCACTGGACATGTCGCTCAAAGTTAATTCATCATTCTTCAATGGAGCATTTTGATTTTCATTTCTTTTTGCATTCACTACCCTTTCAAGTGACTGCTCAGAATGCCTCAAGTGAATGATTTTTTCTCCAAGTAAGCTCCTAGTCCGATGAAGACCCACTTCCATCTCTGAGAGCTCTCGTTCCTCCTATAATATAATAGGTATTAATCGAGGAATAGACATACCTTGTAAGTTACATATTACATGAATCACACATTGAGTCTCTGATGCTTATATAATAGTGATGCCGCAAGAGCGTAAGAGAAATAAGCTACGACAAGAGTATTGCTGCAAGAAGCAAGACAAGAGACAGATTTTTCTCATGGTAAGAAGGACAAGACAAGACAAGAGGGAAGTTCATAAGAGGCAGAAGAAAAAAGATGATATGGGACAAGAGAAAAATAATTAGTAAAAAAATTCGTCGAAAACTCTCAAGTTATCAATAATATAAGGCCATTTTATTAAATAACACTTTATCTATCCCTGGATATTTTTTGAAAAATTATGTATTCCTCGATTATATTAATCTTTGTTCTCAAATATCGCATCTTTCGTTATTGGAGCTAGTGGAGATGAGCATTCCGAAGTAGCTTAGCTGGTGCATGTACCGCCCACATAAGGGAAATGAGTTTTTTTCCAGCCTTGCACTCTACAAGGAGACATAAACGGTTAGTTTGGGTTCTTCGAGGTGTTTACTGGGAAATATAAAAAGGACAGATTTTTTAAATTAACATTAAACATATTTATTCCTGTAATTCAATTGCCATCGGCCAGTGAGCGATAGAATCGAACTTTGAGCGTAATACCGCCTGGCATGCGTTCAATGCCGCCCACCTTGTATTGATTTTATTGATTATTGTTTCCATTCTTTGGCTCCATTTTGAGAAAGATTTCACGTGAATAATAATAAATTATCCTGAATTTACCCGATGTTCCAGAGGCCACCGACTACCCCAAACAATCGAGCTGTGACCCTATCGCCCTCTAGCTGCAGAGTCGAGCAGCCCTATAGAAACCCTGGGCGGCATTACGTACAAACTCTGGGCGGAATTACCCACAAACGCGGAGGCTGATAAAATAGCCAAGAATAACTGATGAAGATATTTTTCTGCTATCTAAAAGGCCGCAGTGGATGTGGAAATATATAACGAACGTATATTTCGCACTCCATTAAATTATAGACCAACTGAAAATTTGAAAAATCTTAAATTCTGGGGTCGAAATATTTTAAGATATCAGTTGAAAATGATTTGAATTTTTTTTTAACAATGTTTCCACGGGAGAAAATTGAAAATTTCTATTGAAATCACTTGTTGCAATCCTGCAAAGTAGCGGTGGCCGGTATTACGCCCGGGGGGTGTAGCGCCTCGCTACACACACCATCGCGTACCACACGCACGGATACGACACGCTGAGAGACGACTGGACATCGGTGACATCATCGCGCTTTGTCACGCGCCCAGTATAAAATACCTCTCGCTCGCACCTATTGTCACGCGTATCCAAATTCCCGTCTTACGCGATTTATTATGGTCAGTAGAGTCTAACACTGACCTCCGATCAGATCACTTTGATTATTCTTTCTCTTTTGTATATATATTCTAAACGTCTTGATTAAACTGTAATTTAAATACTAATTAATTTGTTAGTGAATTGTTACACCCAACTACCTCAATTATTACAGGGGGAGGGAGTTAGGCACCAGCTACCCTATTTATTTTCATGTCATGAACGTTCCCGAATTCTTTGCTTGAATTATTATGTGGAATTCTTGGCCCATGCATCTTATCCTTAAGAGATCCGATACTTCAAGAAATGCGATACACAAGAAATTAGTTTTGTAATATTATGTCGATATTACTGTCAGTGTGCATATGAATGTACATATAACAACGATTTTTTTTGTCTCTCTGCAACTACGAGGGTTGTGCGTAGTCTTGCCTTATCTTGTCACTTTTTCAGTACGATCGCGACCGACTTACTACGCGGTATTCTATTTACATCTTGCATTGATATAGTGACGTGAGGAACTGACAACAACACACAATAGAGAATCCACATTGTTGCAGGTGGTTACTTTATTGAAACCATCGCTCGTTCAGTGTTTTGTCAAGTTAGGAGCGTCCGTTTGTTTGATTTGAGACTCGAGAATAGACTCCCACACTCTAGACAGCTCGAACTTTCAAGATTCGCACCAGCAGAGATTGGAACTTTCAATACGGACTTTGTGATTTTTTGCTTTTTACACAAAAAAAACTAATTCAAGAAGAAGGTCAAGAAATTACTGGTTTTGGAGATTGACAATAATTGATTTTTATTTCTGTTTTCGTTTCTAAAACAAGACATGGCCAATTGATGTTCAGCCGGTATTTGGTCGTGACTTCCCGAGTCTTGTTTGATTCAACCGCATCGGCAAATCGTACTCGGATAAATCTTTTTTTTTTAATAAAAAAAATCGTCAAAAATTAACGATCTATAAATATAATTCTGTATCGAATGTTCTGCGATTTTCCATTAAATTATTTCTCGAATTATTTCTTGGGTCAATGAAAGATATTATTTTTATTATTGTCAACTATTTAATTGTTTCCCTCGTATAGAAGTCTGGAAAGTGGAAAGATAGCATATAACATTCTGCTTTTTATGTAATTTGTACCTTAAAAACATTCAAGATATGACAGAGTAAAATAGCCCGGGAATAATACAGAATATTTCTTAGGTCATTCTAAAAATTTCCATCGGGGGGATTTTAGTCGGGATATTTATAGAAATTCAATCGCGGATATCACTCAAATTCGAGTAGAACATTCATAGCCCCTGTATGGTTACTGTGGTATACCGAGTTAGACTGGGGAGTCTCTACAAAATGTAAAATCATGGCCAGTGAAATTCTTATAGGAGGGTATGTTCTTTGGGAAATGACTATCTGAGATATGGGACTATCTGAGAACTCAAGACTGGTCCGATAGGAGCTGTATAACTTTTACCTGGACCAACTGTTCTAAAGTAGCTTTGGCACTTCGTTGTTTCCATGTTCTCTGTCGCCCCTGGAAGATGCTGCGTTGAACTCGTAAGGCTTCTCGAGCACGCTTTATAGAGTCCCTCTCAACATGAATGCGGTGGCGAAAAAATTCCAACTCCGATGATGAATTTACTGGTGCTAAACACATGACGATTTTATTATACATCTTGCATTGGGAAGAAAATAAAATGATTTTCTCTACTACACTGTTAGAAATTTTTCAAAATTTCATGGAAAATATGGTATTTTGTCACGAGAGCGACATTGAATCACATTGAGGGGAAAAATGGTTATGAAATTTCAAGCTTTAGGTAGAATTCAAGGGAATTCGTGAGTTTTCAGTAGGAGTGACACAGAAATTTCACAACTTGACTGAATTCCCAATGGAATATGAATATTTATAAATCAAATGACATGAATTTTCAATTTTCTCTGAATTTTCCTGATTTTTCCGAACTTTTACGAAATAATTCAACTGAAAAATCAAGTATTCCATTGATTTTCAGATCATTCGAACAGGTCCCGGGTTCAAAGCCCGGTCTGGACTATCCATTTTTTCAGTAAAAATTTTCTAGTTACTCATATTGAGAATAATTCCGGTTGCCCTCCTACCTCATCCAAATTCCATCCAATCATTTCCGGTGATGTCACAAAGATGTGGAACGCTATATAAATTCCCTTCTTTAATGTTTAATGTAATAATCCATTGATTTTCAGATAATTTGAACAGAAAATCAATGAAATATTGAATTTTTAAATGACAAGATTCCCTGAAATTTCAGTGGAAATTAAACATGATAAATATCTCAGACGAAAATTTTTAACAGTGTATCCAATAATTGATTCATATCTGTAACTGAGCAACTACATAGATTGAATTAAAGAGTTTCAATCACCTTTATCCTGAAAAGGATATCGTAAAGTATACGCAGTCTCATTACTCGGTAATTGATCACCAAGATCTTCAAGCTTTTCCAGCTGCTTCCTGATATTTTCCACGGGATTCTCTATGCTGTCATTATTATTATTATTAGCATTATTAGTATGACTCTCACCATGCGAGTTTCTTGAGGCACCGGGAACTTTCTTTAGAAATGTTTTTCGTTTTTTCAGTACATCTGAGTTCATAGTTTCACTGGCGGTTGTGGGATCATCTGATTCACATTTCGCTGTATTTATCAAGTCACCAACGCGCCGGAATCCTGGTAGGGCTCTTTGTTCTTCGGATTCATCATCAACATTGCGATTTTTACCATCAAGTGATCTTGAATTCGAACTTAGGTTCCTCGATGGTGTTCTAATAATACGAATCAAGGCCTGTAGCCAGATATTATGACAAATGATATGGGGATGAATGACGGTTCTTTGAAATATTCGTTGAAAAGAGAGAAGTTCTAGCATCGCAAAGGTTCTTTTACTCAACAAAGCGATGGAGATGAAAGTTGAATGGAAAATAAATCAACACTTACTTTTGGTCAATCGATTCATCCCTTTCTGTTCTTGTTTTCGTAGAAGCCGACCTCTCAGTTTCTGACGCTGTCGTAATGCTTTCTCTTCTCTTACTTCGTCGTTCCACAGCCACACGGACTTCGTTTTTCAGCTTCAAGTACTTTTCCTTCAAAATTTTGTATTTATCCTCTAATAAGCGTTTCTCACAGCGTATTTTCTCAAAGTCTATCATTTGTTGTCGAGTCGCATGATCAGATATTTTCTTCGTTTCCCTATCTATTCCTCGTGACAAGTCAGATCGAATTTCGTCCAATCGTTGTTTATATGCTTTTCTTGACAATCGTTCCTGAAATTTTGAAATGAGAAAACGTCAACGGGCGCAGAAGGCACGATCGAAATGTGTAAAAATACTTACATCAACCCTAAAATCTCTCAAGATATCTGCCAAACATTTTTCATGATCTTCTGTAATCTTCGCGACTTTTTCACGCTGCTGTGATCTCAGCGTATTTTTCAAGTCACTAAATTCCTTTTCAAGTTCTTTTTTCATCACTTCAATTTTCCTATTATATTGTTGACTTAATTCATGCTCTGCTATTTTCATACTTCTATCATCATCTAAAGTATGCTCAAACTCGTTTTCTAGTACTTGTAACTCACGATTTCTCAATTCTAATAACTCTTTCTTTCGCTCATCTAATTCAGCTTTAATATTCTCAAGAATATCTTGTCGCTCCTTTTCATAGCACATTTCTAATTCACTCCTCATTTTTTTTAGGTTTTCTGTCCTTATATCGTCCATTTCCGAGATTAGTCTCTGTATTTCATCCTTTTCTTTCTCAGCCAATTGACGTTTTATTTGAGCCAATCTGTTTTCTAGCTCCCTTTCCATAGATTTTTGTTCATCATTGAAGTGAATTTCCAATTCTCTTCTTCTGTTTTCCAATTGCTCTTCAAACACCTTTCTCATTTTATTAATTTCCGCTTCTTGTTCTGCCCACATTTGATTGATCACATCATTAATTTTCCCACCCTTTTCCTGCAGTATTTGCGATGTTCCATTGGAGAGACCGTCGCGACGTGTAACATTAGGGATTTCATCCTCTTCGTATTGGTTATCTTGTTTATTTGGCTCGAGTGAGGCTTCCACAGTACTCAGCAGTGTTTCCCCACTCTTCATAGAAATCGTACGATTGTTCAAATTTGATTCCTGTCGACAAGTACGTTCTGCACTACAACTGTCTGTCTTTGGAATCAAGTCAATATTCTTCACCTTTGTGAATTTATTGATTGTCAAATGATCGTCATGTATATCTTCAGCGAGAAGTTGATTCATATGCTCTACTTCAGACACATTCTGAACAAGGAATCTTCGGCCCACAATTTTTGCACGTGCATTCGAATTTGAAGCAGTGTTTTCTTCAATCAGACTATTTTTTTGAAGCTTATTAGCATTGATATGAGGTACACCTGAAGATTCCAGTTGAAGATTTTGTAAGCTGAAGTTTTTTTTTAATGCTGTGAAAGAGGACTGTTTCCCCATCGAATCGGAGTCCCAGTCGTTATCTTCGGAACCAGAATACATGAATTTCATATCTTCCAGACCTTTTTCGAGATCAAATCGTACACTTTTACGCTCTTCTTCTGTAGGTCGATCGTCTGAAATAGTTGGGGGGCTCTATCAATCACCAATCGTTAAAAGATATTTCAATCAAATAGGAAAACAGGTGATTTCATGCGATACGAAAAAGGTGTTGAACAAATATACGGTCCCACTGGTGGAAAAAAATGATCTCGAAGGTTATAGGTGCTAAAAACTCTAGAAAAAGGTGCGACATTTATTTTTCATTTTTTTATTTATCGATTTTATACCTGGACGATGATCACTCACCATCTTCATAAGGCTTTTCTCGAAGGATAGATTTCGGCCTTTCTGTTATGTCACTGATGTCATTTGCGGCTGATGCAACATCAGTGGTATGGAAGTCCTGAATTTTTCCCCCATCTTGATTTGGTGTACTGTCACGGCTTCGGCTGCTTTTCAAAAACATAGATCCTCCACCGCTCAAAAGAAGCTCCTTTTGATTACCCGACTGATTTTGGTTTCTCTCGTTCTCTGTTCTTTCAGGTAGAGATTTCGAATCCGATTTTGTTAATGAACTAACACTCAATCTGTCAATATCAATAACATTTTCTTCTGAACTAAATTTATTGGATAATTGTTCCCAGTCTTTTTCGTATCTCGGACTCATAGACTCGGATCTTTTCACAATTTCTCGTAAATTAATTTTGTTCTCGGAATTCTTTGGTAGATTGGGGCTCTCATAAAATTGAGGATCTTGAAAGCGAAGATTGGTATAATCTCTAGAAGTACGCTCAGCTATTAAAGTACTGGTATTAAGAGATTTATCATCAGTGTTTTTTTTGCTGGCCTTCCGACGCGATGATTCAAGACCAATTTTTTTAAGTGGTGTTAATTTAGTGGGTATTTTTGTTTGAAGAACAGGTACCTTTGAAAATGGCGGGTCCTTGGGGAGAGTCACATCCTCGTGAGTTTCTAGGTCTTTGGCCGTTGTCTTTGAATCATCGTCTATAAATAGTCAATTCTTAGCGTGAATAAAAAACAATAAGATAAAATCAATCATTTCTATTAATATTCTAATGGAATTAATCTCATTCGACAACAACAGACACACGTCGTTTTCGACTCTCTTCAAGTACTCAAATAATTAACTTTATAGTTGGACGTCTTTTTTCTTAAGTGACATTCGTGTTTCATGAAATAGTAGATCTTGCACTAAGGGAGAAAAACAGGACATGTCATTTATCGGCTTCGATAAATGAAAGATTGACGAGCAATTTGCTCACAACAAGAAAACGATTTTTTGAGCCAAGTCAAGTGATTTTTGCATTAAAATACTTTGTTGTTGAGACTTAAAAACTGTTGACTAAATTGATTCAATTAGACTTGTTTAAGAAATCTCTTTCTTGTTATAAACAAATTATCCTCGTCTTTGGGACAAGTACAAAATCTCTTGACGAAAGTTTTTTCCGTCTCAGCGTAAGATATTTTCTAGTAAATTTTGCGCCATGAGTTTCTTGATGCAAGAGAAGACGTACTTATCGAAAAAAAAATTTTTTTTTATCAGTCCGTCATGAGAGGTCCGAAATGTGCTCGAGTCGATCCTCCTTATCTTGAATAAACTATTCCAATCAAAGTTTAAAACCAAGTTGGTGCGTTCATAGCAAAAACGTAATGCGTACCAGTACTGTGTCGCATGTTATGCCTAGCTCTTGATTCTTCAACAAGTTCCTTGTATTTGGCATCCAATGGATGTTCCCATGTCGTTGTTTCAGTTGCAGCATGATAATAGTACCAAGCATCCTGAGGCTCGAGATAACACGGTTGCCAGCCCTCCGGTAACGCTGCCATCAGGCCCTCCCGTGCCAAATCAAGTAGGTATGGTTCTGTTGCAGGATTGATTCCCAACCGTCTCGCATAATCGAGCACCTCTATATATGGAAATGATAATTTTTATTTCCGAACTTGTTTGTTATTTTCATATAAGATTTGAGAATCTTGCTTTCAGGATTCCATTATGATATCTGGGTACGCTGTTGGAAGTTTTACGAAATTTCATGAATAATGCGGTAGTAATTCGTAGGAGAGCGACATTGAATCCGATTTAAGGAAAGAACGGTTATGAAATTTCAAGTTTCATGTAGAATTTAAGGAAATTCATGAGTTTTCAAGGAGAATAGGACGGAAGTGTCACAACTTTATTGAATTGTCAATGAAACATGAATATTCAGAATCAAAACGACATGAATTATCAATTTTTCCCGGAAATTTCCTGATTTTTCCGAAGTTTCGTGGAATAATCGAATTGAAAAATCAAGTATTTTATTCATTCCTAGATCATTCGAACAGGAAATCAATGGAATATTTAATTTTCCGATGACAAGATTTCCTGAAATTTTAGTGGAAAGTGAACATGATAAAAATTTCTGGATTCGACACGGAAAATTCAGACAAAAATTTTCAACAGTGCAGCGATAATTAACACGTTCGTGAGGGAGTGGGGGTTGGTCGGTGATTGGTTAATTGAACACGCAAAAAAAATTTGAATAGACTATATTTTATACCAGAATCAAGTATATGTATAAATCTGATTCGAGAATAAAATATACTTGATTCAAGTATATTATTCATGACTCAAGTGTATAATATATTTGACTGAAGTATATTATTCTTGATTCGAGTATAAAATATACCTGATTTAAGTATATTTTATATTCGAATGGGGGACAGGTACTTCAATTCGAGGATGATTATTTCGTACCAGACTGGGTTGTACCAAGCGCTCTCAAGTGTAAGATCAGGGTCAGACATCAAGTGTGAGAATATAAGGGTCAAACACTGAGGGCTTGAATGTAAAGGTGAAGGAATGAGGGTCAGAATGGTAGAGTTAAAAAAAGAGGGTCAGAATATTATGATAAAAAAATTAGGGTCAGAATATAAAAGTGAAAAAAGTGGGTGTCAGGCAATGAGGATCATATCAGGGCTAAAAACGGTGATCAAGCATAATATATGACTCATATTTAGACCCTCATTGCCTGACACCCACATTTTTTTCTTTTATATTCTGACCCTAATATTCTGAACCTCATTTTTTAACCTCCACTTTTTTAACCTTATATTCTGACACTTGGTGCCTGACCCTTTCTTATATTACACTTAAAAGGGCTTACTACACCCGGCCTGATACAACAGAATCATCTTCGATTTGAAAATTGAGGATGGGCCTCAATTGAGTATAATATAATACGCTTGAAGCAAGTATATTTTATACTCGAATCAAGAGTAATATACTTGATTCTAGTATATTTTATACTCGAATCAAGAATAATATACTTGATTCAAGTATATTTTATACTCAATTCAGGTATGTTTTTTTCCGTGAACCTAACGAAAGATAATTGACCAGTCACCCACCAGTGTTCATAATCACTAACCTGCTAACGTTGATCAATATTTTTAATTTTCGAAATACTGTCCCACGCGCAATATGAAATACTGAAGCAAAGATCGGAAATGTCCTGTGGTTCTAGGTCAAACATCTATACCCTTTTTTCGATCGCGTTTATGAATGGACTATATAGGGCGTTCCACACGACCCTATTTGCCGGTTGGAGAGTTCAAATGGCCAAATTGAAACCATGCAAAAAAAACTTTATTACAACAAAGCGGAAACTCGAGGTCCATTGTCGAACCTGACGAGAGATCGTCGTAAAGTATTTTCGCACCAATTATAGATATTCTACCGTCGTATATACCTTCTTCAGACATGTCTTAACTTTATTGCATTGGAGCAAGAATGCGAGGATTTCCTTGTGAATAAATTATTATAATTTATGCTGCCGAATTGAACCTTTGTAATTCTTCAAAATTAAGTTTCCAATTTGTTTGTGCTATGGTAACTAAATATAGTTTAAAAACTCCGAATGTGCGATTTTTAGATGGTGTATGTACGTATGTATGAATTTGTGTATGTAGGCATGTGGCCTTTTTTCCTCATTTTAAAAAATACTATCTTATAAGGCATCAACCGAATATCATGCATTTTTTCATGAGTATAGACTTCAATAAGTTCTATTCATTGACCTGAATGATTAGAGAACGACGGTAAATGCTCTCCACCAAATTTTTTGTAATGCATTTAGTGATGCCACGAGAGACTTCACGAGACTGCCCTTTGGAGAGATGGTCTCGGTCTCAATGAACATGAAATCTTTTTCGTCTCCGTCTTGAAAGACAGTATCGTAATTAATTGTTAAAAGTCGAAGATTTCAAACGCTTTGAAATCCTAATGACGTCACACAGACGGTCGAGTGCTGTGCCAATCATAGAATGGCGCAAGCCGACCTGACCCAATCTTGCGGTGCGCCTCGGCCAATGCAAGATGACAACACCTCACTCTCGTCACATGCGACCAATGAAGCGTTACCTGACCGTCTTCGTGACGTCATGACCGGAAAATGGGTCTCGAAAACGACTGATTTTGAATTAATTATCATCTGGGCAATAGTTCTCCATGATTTGACGTATGAAATAATTCAATAGAAAACCTAGCGAATTCGCAAGAAAATTCTGTTGAAATACTATAGAAATTCTATGGGGTTTCTATAGGATTTCTATTGTAATTCTATTGAAAAATTCTCCTCGTTTTTTGCGCTGATTCTATTGAACATTCGATAAGAGAAAGTCACTAGATTTCGAATTTCTGTTTGAATTTTTCTCTTGAGATTTTTTCTATAAGAATGCTTCGGCATCAATTTTCGAAGTTTTTTCTACTCCGATTCTGCAATACAAAACAAAAGAAAATCCAGCGGAAAAAATTTAAAAAATTTGTGCCCAATAATTCTAATAGAAAAATTCAAACAGAAATTTGAAATCTATTGACTTTTTCTTATTGAATATCCAATAGAATCAGCGCAAAAAACAAATAGAATTTTTCAATAGAATTGCAATAGAAATCCCATAGAATTCCTATAGAATTCCAATCCAATTTTCTAGCGGATTCGCTAGGTTTTCTATTGAATTTTTTCATGCGTGCTTCGCCGTTTAGCTATCCATATGTTATGAGGAATGTGTGAATTAGAAAGAATTGAGCTTCATGCAAGTCCCCTAATATATTTTAACGAAAAACAAATGTAGAAAAAGGTTTGAAAGCTGAAAGAACTCGACAGCATTAATGATAAGAACTTCAAATGAGGTAGAATTAAATATTCTATGAGGCTGCTTGGCCAGGTGGGTCAAAATATGGGGGCGTATGGAGCGGCCAGGTACTCCAGCTGTCTGGAGCGCACGGGTAAACTATTAACCAGAGAAGGAAGTCCATATGGGGCTGGAATCGTTACCGCAGGAGCGTTGCAAGGCACCGGAAAAGAGTAACTAGAGAAATAAATCAACTTATCATCAGTCCCTATTTTATGATTATAAAGATCATTTCATGAAATACATAAAAAAAGCAGCAAAATTATGAAATGATTCACGTTAAAAGCAGAGGACATTATTTTTGCGGCATCACAAAGTTATTGATTTTCTTGAACGTCGAGGTGTCAGCGCCATTGCGTAGAGATGCTGATGTAAATAAACAAATACACTCGTGAAATTACATTAATGTAGTTATAGTGCACGACAATCGACGCATTGGTTGATTTTCTGTAGAGCGAGTATTTTTGAAAATTTATAATCTTTTTCTCCGCGAAATGAGTTCAAACTTCCGAGCGGAGGAGAATATGCGAAAAAAGGAGTTCCATTGAACGTGAAATAATATTTAACACATTGGACATTTAACAAGGATTTGCGTACTGCAAATGTCATGACAGACATCTGTGTAATGATTTAAATTAAAAATCATGAGATACACTCACCATCATTTGATGGATGCGAGGCATCATCGAAAACCTCCTGACACAATATCGTTGCACCATTTTCCTGAGAAATACTCATATTCTTTATCTCCAATTGTACCTTAATTCGTCATTCGTAATCACTTATTCTCATTTAACGATTATTCCATAAAATAGAAATTTCATACGATAATGTAACACCATCATAATATCAGCGGTTGCGCGGCTAGAATACTGTGACGGTCAATGTTGATTTCAAGTTGAAAATGAGGGTGGGAGGTTATAGAGTCGACAGCAGCGCTATACTCGCGTGGTTTTCACGGGAACTTCATCGAAATGGATAAAAGAATAAGGCGATGAAAAAGAACTGCTTTGCCTGCGATGCATACATACGTAGTTTACCGGCAATCGAATGTTTTGTCCGGCTCTCTCGATGCAGGATTGTACCAACGCATGGGAAGGAGAACAAAGCCTATAACGTTTTTCTTGCTCCCCTTACTGAGTCAGTAAGCTCGCCGTGTTTCAAAACAATCAAAACAAGTTTTGTAGTGTTTCTCGATTTTTTGTGCCGTCTGTAAAATAAGTGACAACTGACAATGGCGTTATCACTTGTTTTAGCAACTGAACAGAAAATCGAGAAACACTACGAAAATTGTTTTGGTTGTTAATAAATGCGCCGAGCTTACTGACGCAGTAAGTGGTGCAAAAAAAACGATATTGTCTGGGCCGAAATTCTTCGCGTTTAAGGTACTTTATACTATATTTCGTCATTAAGCCGAACAAAACTTTTCTGGCAAATATGAGGTTACAAGACTAGCCGAAGGCGAGTTCTGTAATCATATGAGGTAGGAAAGTTCCCACGGCCGCGTGTCGAACAATATTTTTTGTCATTAGGCCCGAAAACTTTCCTAGCTCTTTCACGCGTAGCGTCCGTGAAATGCTGCTTTACGGCCGGAAAGACAACAAAAAACCTTAAATTTCAACCAATTAGAACCACGCATCCAGAATCCCTGCATTACCGATCGGGAAATGTAGCTCCGAATGGTTGAAATTTAAGGTTTTGGACTTGAACTACTTTTCTGCCCCATACACTTACAGAACTCGCCTTCGGCTCATCCTGTAACCTCATATTCGCCAGAAAAGTTCCTCACGGCTCAGTGTCGAAATGTACTATATGCTTTTCGATGATGTGGATGCGGTAATTCACACGTATTAAACCGGTGCGAAGATACGGACGGATATCCATCCGTCGATATCTCCCCGCCATATGAAATGTGTCCGGTAGGTGACGCTTCCTATAAGGAATTTTCACAAAATGACCCCCCGAAATGAAGCCATGGACGTATCCACGTCAACAGAGCAGTGTTACCAGATTGTGATGTCACCCCATTTAAAATTGTACAGGTTTTGGCTATAAATCCCCAAAATCTGGCAACCCTGCAACAGGGTACATTATGGTGTAATGTAGTGGAGGCTGTAACCGTGCTGTTCCAATGTGCAGTTTACGGCGTGAAGCAATAGTAATGCTAGGGTGCCTGTACCATGTATGCTGAGCCGATATTGTAGGTCGTTACGCTATCTCGATCGTCAGCCAATGATTGCCCGGTAACAACCCCAACCCCGGAATTGCGTGTGGCAGCACGCGTACCGTTATTGTACTGTTCCGCAGGCGATTTTTTTATAATGTCTATTCATCAACTGATACCAATTCTTTGGATGAAGGTGACGAATCAATAATTAAAAGAATACACCAAACTTAAATCACGCAGCAAAGTACACTGAGAAAAAAAATTTCTAAGAAATAGAAATTCTATGATTGATCCAAATCGTTCATCGATTGAATAGTCGCAAAAGAAAATGCTATTGTAAGAAACAAATATCGATTTAATTTTAATGTTTTCGATTGAAAAAGAATGAGATCAGTTGTCTAAACTTTTTTTTTGTTGCTATCTACTTTTCAGTACATACAAAGCAATGTCTGTATTATCAGATATCTTCTTCGAATAAAGCATATAATTATCCAATTTATCAGCGTCACGATATCCCGCAAAAGAATATCTGTTCGATTGAAAGCAGAATTCATAGATGCAATAAAATATTCATTTGGCCTATGAGGAACATATTGTTGGATACTCATTGATGCGAGACTTTCGCGAAGCGCAGTTTCTTGTTTACGACAAACGCAATTCTTCATCATTTGAACTGATTATTTTTCCATTGCAATTGTGAAAAAAAAATTATTTGCGCCAAATCCGAAGCGTTTGAACTAAACCAAAATTGAATTGTATGAAATCGATTTTGTCGCAAAAACAAGTATTTTCTAAATTCGATAGAATAAACAAAATATACTATACTATAACAAAATCGATTTCATACAATCCAATTTTGGTTTAGTTCAAATCGATATTTGTGTCTTACAATAGCATTTTCTTTTGCGACTATTCAATCGATGAACGATTTGGATCAATCATAGAATTTCTATTTCTTAGAAATTTTTTTTCTCAGTGTATGAATATTAGAACTTACATGTCGAGTATGAAGAGCATCGCATAAGTCGGTTATTTTGTTGATTTTCATGCGCAGTAAACTCCCAAGATAGAATATTCTCACTTGGAATATTTTCCAACTAGGAATATTTTTGTTCTCTCACTTGGAATGTTTTCTTAGGGCCACGGGTGTGGGGGATAATTCCTTGTTGGAATTTAATGTTTCCTAGGATATTCCATGTTGGAGAGTTTGCTGTATTATTACAAAGTTCGATTTAAATGGCTAGCAGGTGAGTGAAGGTGCTGATTACTATATAGGTCGTGGAATACCTTTAGTGGTATACCAGTGGAAAATGTTCAGGTGTAATAAAAAACTAGAGCCGCGGACGAGACTCAGACGAGACTTCACTTTTAAGGAACTTCCGCAGTAAGTATACTTGGTGAAAATTTCGAAATGGTATAAAGACGCAATATTTGGATCATATGTTGTTGAGCATATTCAAAAACTATTCCTAAAATTTCAAGTACCTTGTCCACCCCATTTTCGAGATATACATCGTCAAAAATGGAAAAAACACAAAAATTGAATGTTTGGCGATGCATATCTCAAAAATGGGGTGGACCAGGGACTTGAAATTTTTGGAATATCTTGTTAATGTGGTCAACAACATATGATGCAAATATTGCGTCTTTATACCATTTCGAAATTTTCACCAAGTATACTTACTGCGGAAGTACCTTAAGAGATTGTCTCGCTCTAAAAAAACATGGAAATTTTTGGAACTGTCTCAGTCTCAAAACGCTTACTATTGTCTCCTCTGGTCATGACTTGAAAATAATTTGTCTCGTCACAGACTTCACTTTTTCCGGTTTTTCATGTTTGGTCTCGGTCTCGTAGACGTCAAAGATAGGAAACAGGAGAGAACGAGACGAGATAAATTTTCTTGGAGTCATGAAAAGTGTAGGCATCACTATGCCTTTCGGGATTGAGGCAGTTCCGAAAATTCTCATGTTGTTTTAGAACGAGGCGATCCTTCTAAAGTGAAGTCTCGTTTGAGTCTCGTGTGCACCCCTATGAAAAACCACTATATTTCCGCGGGCTCTCTACGTGGACATCACTGTTGTGTATAAGAGTTATGCCACTATGAATGCAACACCAGGTGTACGAAATGCTTGCAATTGTCACAAATAATCGCAAAATAGTAACTGAATTTGGCCATCAGGGGAGTCATCTGTCTCATTTCCGAAAAGCTGCAAACCCCGCGAATGATGATACACAAAAAAAACAAATTTCAATTTGAGACTTACGATCTCAATTTGAGACTTAAAAATCTCAATTTAAACCCTCTGAAGAGTTCTGAACCCTTCAGAGGGTTTGTTAAGGGGGGACCCCGGTGAAATTTGAAAGTCTTCGGTGAATCTGGGGACTTATTGAGTGACTTTAGTTGTATGATGGAATATGTTAAAAAGTGGGAAAAATCCCGGACCCAATCGGTTTTGCCCCGTACTTCCATGGAAATAGTATTTTTCCGGCCTGTTGCGATGGGGTTTTTTACGCGTGTGGCGTTGGCCTCCGAGCCGTAGGCGAGGACTGGCCAACCACACGAGTAAAAAAACCCCATCGCAACAGCCCAGGAACAATATTTTTCTGTAGTGATTTTCAAGTTTTCGAGTTTGGGAAGTATATAATACCAATTCCCAGACGAGAAATCGTGAGAAGCAGTATAGAAAATGTCGTTTTTCGTGTTTCTACCTTTAAAATGTTCATAGTTCCCCAATTTTAAACCGATTTTATTTTATTTTTTTCAAAATGTTCGTGAGACTCCAAAGAACGAAGTTAAGTTTCCGTTTTACGATGTATTATATAGATCATGAAAAAATATAAAAAACGAAAAAAAAGAAAAAAAAATTAAAAAAGGGGTTTTTCTTCTGATCGTCAACTATTCAAAATAAGGACTTTTCAGGCATAATAAAAAGACAATCAGAAGGGAAAGCCTTTTTTTCGGTTTTTTCTTTTTTTTTCAATTTTCCCATGATCTATATAATGGATCGTAAAACGGAAGCTTAACTTTGTTCTTTGGAGTCTCACGAACATTTTGAAAAAAAAAATCAATCGGCCTTGGCCTTAGCGGAAACACATTTTTAAAAGATTTATTTGCTGTCTAAAAGGGGTGGACTCCCTATGACAGATGAGGTATCCATCATCATAAAAACAAAATTATCATTTCTGTTTTATACAAAGTAAAAGGAGTAGCCTAAACCTGAATAGTGTTGCATGAAGTGACGAAGCAATATCTAAATTTCATGACCAGAGATTAAAAATCTAGCAATCAGTTGAGCAGGATTAACGTACTTTGTTGATTGACTCTCAGAAAGATAACGTCAAGGCAATCGCGGTTGAAAGGAAAAAGAAAAGAGTCCTGATAGAAGTCTACCTGGAGAATTCAGAAAAGGCACGAAGTCAGATGATGACTGGCCCTGTAAATGAGGGCAGATAGATTTCAGTAGTGAAGTGGTCAATTGGTTGAAGTCGACTCAGCTCCCAAGTTGAGTTTTTGTTGAATAACTCGGGATTTAAGAAAGATAGCGAAATTGTTGTAAGATCTTTTTCGATAGTCTTAACTTTTCTTTACAAAAAAGATTTTTAGAAAAATTTTGCCGACTCCTTTAGAATTGGAGATATTCATCGAGAACTGGGGTTAGAATGGAATTGACTTGAACCGTTTAACGACTTCAATACTGATTTGGAGCGTATAGCTTCATAAAAAGGGAGAACTGTAGGACCCGTAATATGGAATCAAAAGCACCCGTAGAGCAACATCAAGTTTCAAAAGCAAACAGTTTGAAAATATTTCCCGCAATTTCAAATTTATTGTTGTACGGGTTAGCAAGCCGAAGTTGCACTTTAATCCTCGACATGGCAAACAGAGATCGCTGGGTGGGATTCGAATCGTCAAAGGAGGAAGGTCGTCTGTCGATAGGTATCCTATGAGAAATGCGAGACCACTCTGCCAGATCTCTTTTTATTAAATGACTTTCACATCTATCGAAGATTGTATCCTTATTACTAATTCAGACATTAGGATCAAAGTTTCTCCAGAGCTCTTCACACTTCACAAAGTTTAAAAAAATTTTTATCTTCAATGCCTAATTGAATTTACGAAGATTGAAAATATAATATGATTTGTTCAGTCTGTCTTTTTCAAAAGATTGCTGTATTTACCAAAAGGCACTTCAAATTGTTCTTTGAGACTTGAATTGAGTCTGGTTAGGATCGAACGTGCTGTTATGAAAGTACCCATTAATTATATGTGGACGTCCGCATGAAAAGGGCCCACTTTGTCGATTCTAGTTTCGGAGATGTTCACGTTTTTGTCTCCGCAACTCCCATTGAAACCAATGTTAAATTATTTTTTTGATCTTCTCTGGCGACGTCACTTTTCACGCTATCAGGATCATTTTGGGCTGAAAATGCGCAGAATGGTATCAATATTACCGGAGTATCCATAAATCCACATCAACAAAGTGGTCCCTTTTCATGCGGATGGCCCCATATAATTGATATTTGAAAAATGGGTGATAGTAGATTACCTAAAATTTGTTATAAACTAGCACTTGACCCAAACCCTCTTGAGAATAGCGGAAACATATTAGGAGAATGCATACAAGACTCATGAAAAGTACGTTTTGGCTCATAATTCGCGATCGCAACGTACACGTGGGAGCCATCAAGTGGTCTCTACACTAACTACTCTTGGCGGCTAACCAATGAGATCACTGGATTCTCTTTGATCTGATTGGTTGACCTCCATCATTGGTTCCCTCCTAGGGGTCTCATTGGTTGCCTCCCAAGAGTAGTTAGTTTAGAGACCACTTGGTGGCTCCCGCACCTACATCGCGATCGCAAAGCTCCTGCATATTGGCGTGGAAAAAAATTTTTATGGCATTGATTCTGACTTAAAGGAATTTGCAAGGGTCATAATTTACAAAGTTCAAACGAAAGAGGAAGCTTGTTCTCACAATCATAAGGGTCGACGATCATAAATCGAGCGGAATAACCGGAAGGCTCTCGTTTGACCTTCGCGATTGCTTAATTCTTGTGATTATCTCTCCCGCTTGACGCTGGAAATTGAGCTGCCTGTTTATCCCGATTGACTCTTTTGAAACTTATGAGTGTCCTACCTCTGTTGTTTGACCTTTGCTAGGCCTTTGACCTCAGCGACGTATGAACCCTGTAATGTATATGTTGGTTTGACCCATTTATATGGGGCAGAATGGGTTAAGGTGAGGTATGATAGTTTCGAGGATGATTCGATTTTCGGCCTATAAAAACTCACACCAGATGGTAACATTTTAGCTCGCACCATTGCTGAATATAATTGCGAATACTCATCCCCGCCACAATATTAACCTATTTGTCTCCTAAATTTATTGTTCGTAGTGCTTCGCTGTGAGCGGAGGTCTCATTTTGCCACATTGCCTCACAATAATTATTGTTTTTTTTAAGTACAGATCTTCAAACCGATCGAATGATTTTTGTTAAATAAAAAATCATTAATTATAAATCATTAATCATTAACTGCTCTCTCCTAGAATGAGTGTACCCTGTTAAAAAAAAATGAAATTTCATGGATAGCTGACTACTCATTTTCAGGACCGTGACACTGAATACGATTTAGAGGGAAAATATCATTTTCAGGTTTCACTGAAAATTCAGTAGAATTCCAGAATTTTAAGCAGCAAAAAGACGAGAATTCACTAATTTATTTGAATTTTTAATCTAATATAAATATTCAGAGTCAAATTACATTGAATTTTCAGTGAAATCTGAAATTGCATGAATTTCTCCTCTAAATAGCATTCTGTGTCACTGTCCTGAAAATTCAAGCATATATTTACCGAAATTTTCTGGTTTTCTTTCATTTTCAGGAAAAAACAGAACTGAAATTTATAGTTCTCTTTGATTTTTTCAGGCAATTCTGAATTTTCAATTACGAAATTCCTTAAATTTTCAGTGGTAATTAAATTCGAGAAAAATTTCAGATCAAAAAGTGTACCGGAAATTTCAGACAAAATTTTTCAACAGTTTACGAGTCGACATGCTCTGTTTGTCATTTGAATAGTAACCTAGTTAAATGGTTATCGCTTAAACTGTTTGCAGGGGGTATGTTATATCACATGTAGAATTATTTTCTGACAAAAACTTATTTTCGACTTTTTACTACTTCACTACAGAAATATTTGGGAGCCGAATAAGAGAAAAATAACTTTACTTCGCAATCAAAATTCATTTTTTACGGTGCCCCATTGTTTCCCAAAATCCATGTCATTGTAGACGAGGAATTGTTACTTTGAAAGTAAACCTGTCGCTTGAAAAGATATTTGCGTCTATGAAAGAGAGAAATCACCCATTTGGTAGTCACGAATTTGATGACTGGTTTAAAGTGAATTGAATGTGCTTGAGAGTTTTCGAAGAACTGTGAAATTCGCACGAACTTTTCGGAATATCAATTTGCATAAGAAGGAACTGTCTGAATGGTGCCCGAGCGGTTAAGGAGAGAGATAATTTTTATTGGACATTTCTGGAATTTCCGAGAGAGTAATCAGATTCACACAGAAAGAAGTTAAAATGCGATTTTCACGTTTCGACACCTCAGAAAATTACAACCATTGCTGAATGAGGATGATTCGATAATGAAAATAAAATATGGAAAATTAAATTTTCCACATACTGCCTTCAATCTGCATAACTTAAGGAACTCGCTTTATGAAGGGTCTGGATTTGTGGAAAATAGCAGAAATATTCGATGAAAAATCACTGTCAAGAATTTTTATGCTTTGTTAATTTTCCATCCAAACTGGATCTGCACCTGATGCGTCCGAATTTCAAATTGGTCTCCCGCCTAAAAAAATCCAACCCACTTAGGTTCACGTGCCTCTTCATGATACATCCTTTTGGACGACTATTTTTCTTCGAAAAGTTAGCGAGGAGTGGGGACGAAAATCAGACGAGACTTCGTTTTGAAGAGATCCCGAACGGAAATTTTGGTCAGGTCCAATTAAGGCTCAGATCAGGCCTGATAATTCATCAGAAAGTGATATGTTAACTGGATCAAGCCCTCAGGTCAGTCATGTAACGCGGTTTTTAATCAAGACTTGATCAGCTATCGAGGTTCTGAATTTGATCGAGCCAAACGTATTGCAACCGGATGACCTATCCATCGGAATCAATAATAATTATTACTGATCATTATTTCAAGACAAAACATAATTCATCGTAAATTATACATTTGTATTTGTATAATTATATTTCTATGTATTCTGTTCACGAACTTTAGTGCTCCGATGATTGGGATACATATATACTAGATACAGCAACGTCGGTTCCTCGTCCATTTTGCATAATTGGATACAGGAAGGAGGTTTGGAGGTTGGGAGGTTTCCAAATTCTATTGGAAAAGTTGAGGAGAATCCAAAATTTCGAATAAATGCCAAGTACATCGATTATTCGTCCTCCCTCGACTCGCGGTGCCAGGGGACTTTTTAGCGGTATAACGATGTGTGCAAGGTAGAATATCTAGGTATAGTTGAGAGCCTCAATCACTGAACACAGAAAAAAAAATTGGAAAAAAACATTATTTACACGCGGTACAACTATAATGATATCCTGTTCTCCTACCGTGTACATTTTATTTAAATTTCCGCCGCCGATAAACATAGAAGAGGATTGTTATATCGGATTTTGAATTTAACGACGGAGAATATAAGGTGAAAACGTGAGACCGAAAATTAAATGATAATGATATCCCTTAGGGTGCCTATAATATCCACATTCATCGTGAATAACTTACCTCAGACCTCAGAGTTTCTTCTAGTTTCAGAGAAAAATTATTATTCAGATGAAGTCATTTCTCTATAAATTCCCTTGCGGTGTCTCATTGTTTTGATAAAGTTGAAAATGTCATCATTACGAATGGTGTTTTACCCTGCTTTACATTATGATAGAGATTTGTACATGTATCTAAAGAAATTGATGGAAATTGGGTAAATGAATATGTATGTTTTGAAATATTTTCAGATAATGAGTCCAACTGACTTTTCATCAGAAACATAGTCTATTAGAAAGCTTTTATTGAAATTTTCGGTACAGTCCGTGGAAACTTTCGTCAGTAGTAATACCCCAACAGCTTCCAAATTATCGGGTATTTTCCGATAGGTTCGTTGCAAACAAACGAAGGAGTCAAGTTTGTCAGGTTGAAAAATCACGAGTGCGAAGCACGAGTGATTTTTCCTGAAAAACTTGACGACTTCGTTTGTATGCAGGGAACCTTGAGGAAAATGCCCGATTAATTTTGAAGCTCGTGTGGTATTCGGAGGATTATTTTTCCAATCCAAATGTCGGGCAATATAATTGGACCATGAGACTAAACTCACAATTGAGAAACGAAAATTGTATAATTAACACAACGAAACAATTGAATTCAATCTGTCAGTTTGACGAGGGGTTAATTCGACTGCATGATGTTTTGTTTTGTATATAGCAACTACCAGAGAAAATTATCAAAAAATTATCAGTTGAAAACCCTGTAGCTTGTACCACGTGATGTCGAATGGGCCAATTATATTGCCCGATATTTGGGTTGGAAAAATAATCAGATAAAAAAAATGAAGAGTTATTCCGAAATATTCAAAAGCTAGGAGGATATATCCCAAATAAAACCGCCGGGTATCCTCAGATACTGCACTCTGATTGGTCGGAAGCCGATTAGATAAAATAATCAAGGAAATTCACGTAAATATCTCTTTTAATTATCAATTAATTAAGAACTCAGCGTCACATGGTCTTGAAAATGCGCGGTTTTTTTATTAAAAAATCAAGTAAATTGGAGAACTCTCGCCTTCGTGCTGCCCAAGCATTTACCTTCCATTGATCTTTCAACAGTATAATACTACTAGTGCTTGAAAATTATGGGTTATTTCCCAATACCTCCATTTGTGCATAGATGTGCAAACAATATAGCAAACGTCGTAGTTTAAAAATTTGTATATACACTGATTAACGAATGGTTCACTTGAAAGATGAAAGTCCACTGGAGTGGAAATTGCTTCAAACGAGCCTGAAATTTGATCAGGTCTTGATATGTCGCTGGTAAGATATGACTGACCAGGTGCTTGATAAGGAACTGATCAAATCTTGATTTAGTCGATCTGGTCCGAAATACTCTTCTATAAATAAAGTTCTGATTCGGCGAACCTGATCTGAACCTGAGATCTGTCCGGTAGCAATCACTCTGATGGAGCGGGGATTATGTGGGCCCGATCTTAAACCGCCCGCCTGCAATTATTCTGATCAGACTCGCATTAGGTCGACCTGATCTCAAAATGAGCAGTCCGTCTACAATTGCTCTGATTAGATGTGGATTTGGTGGGTCTCATCTTGAACTGAGATCGGTCTGCTTGCAGCCATTATGATCCATTTCTGATGAGGTGAACCCAAATCTTGAGTTGAGCCCTCTGCCGGCAATCACTCTAATAAAATTTGGATTAGGCGGCCCTGATCTTAGATTGAGGTCCGTCCGCTTACAATTATGCGGATCAGGTAGGCATGATCTCATCCTCAAGTCAAGCTGTCTAGGTTTGATGTGATTTAGATACGGTTTAGATACACATGATATCAATTGTAATAACCTTTCTCCAATCATCGATTTTTCAATATCAAATGTGGAGGAGGGATGGGGGGGGATATATACAGTGTCACCAATATCTACACGGAGAGAAATTTTCCAGAAAAATTCTAGTACGAGTACTGGAAAAAATCACAGTCCACCGGCTCCGAAAAATTCTTGTGCTGTTAACGTAAAATTTCTGGGAATTTCTGTGAAATATTACCAACAATACGGGGGAAAATTCAAGTTTTCCTCAATCAAATTTCCAGTGTCAACACTGGAATTTTTCCTGGCCGTCACCTATCGCGCCTCTTCCCGTGCTAGCACTAGAATTTTTATAAAGAAATTCTCCTCGTGTAGCAGAAGTATCAGTTATACACAATTTATCGTGAATGCATCAAGTTGCCATTTATTCATCAGTGTTATTATTATTATCAACGTGATTATTATTATCAACGTGATTATCAATCAATGATGTAAATAAAAATTAACTGAAAAAATATTATTCTTTGAAGCATACGGGAGAATCTGCAAAATCATAAATAATTTCCAAGTTAATGAATACTGATTCATGTAGGCAATGTGAAGTCCCCTTGACAGTAGTAGCGCGATCTGAAGCTACTGAAGTAAGTTCGAAAAAATAATTAGTTTTTTGTAAAAGATTTACCGTAATTTCGAGGACATTCGAGGAATGAAATACAATTGAAGCGCTATCTCTCCAATAAGCGCTATAATGTGTCACTTTTTCGTGTATTCGGTTCGGCGTTGGGGACTCATTATTTCAAGATCGCATGGATATTCTGCCCAATTTTCCGAAACGTTTATCAGCGTCAAATTTTTATTTCAACTAAGCCGACAATTTTCTTTCGATATCGCTCCATATTCTTTGCTTCGTCCTTGAGATTTCATGAGAATAATTATAGGAATAGTTCCATTATATTTTATTTGAAATAATTTCCATACTCTCCAGGACTAGATCAATTATGGGATGAAATTTATAGTGAGGATTTGTTTATCAATAATTTGGATTAATGACTAATAAGACAAATTCACTGACGATAGAAAAAGTTTAGTACAAAGCGTTTAGTATCTGTCCATGGCCTCACTTTTGCTTCAATTTACATTGACAATTTCCTCAATTCTGATTTTGACCAATCAGAGGGCAGTATCCGGAGTCACGTGACGCTTTTCACACTGATAATTTCCCTGTAGCCTGTCAATTGTTTTCTACGAATTTGACAGATATTCCTCACATTTTGGTGAAATGTGTCCCGTAACCCCGAACACTGCACCCTGATCGGCCAAAATCAGAATTGAAGAAATTGTCCTCCGAATACCCCTCGACCTTCAAAATTCATCGGATATTTCCCTCAAGTTTTCCTGCATATCAACGATCGTGATCAGCTTTGCAGTAATCTGCAAAACTGATCCCTCTCGTTGCTATGCAAAACATAAAACATTCAGGAAATATCCGATAATTTTGAAGGTCTTGGGGTATTATAGCTGATTATTGCACCATATTGATTATTAGTAACTATTGAAGATTTATTCCTAAATTTATCCACATACCCACAACAATGTCTATACGATCTAATTAATCACATTCATCACCGCTATCGAATTTACATTCAAGCACCATGAAGTGACAGATCAACCTTTTCAGATTTTCATACTCAAGACTTTAGTTGCAGAGTTTAACGGATTTGCAATCAAGAACATTCTCCGTAGAATCATTTTTGTATGAATGGAGATAAGTAAGGGTTTCTTAAGGGGTAACAGAAGGCCACCGTTTCTTCGAAATTTTCAAACAAATTTTCTTCTTAAAATTTTTAATATTTTTCGAAACCAAAGCACATGGATCTCATCATCTCATCATCATCTAATGCAGATTAATATGCTTCGATTTTGAACGATATTGATAACTTTCGGCAGAAACTTTTTATTCGCCGTAAATCAAGTCAACACCTCATAAATGTCTCACATCAAGGGCGGATAACATTGGTTCAGGAAATACTGTACTAAGGAGGTTTTATGAAATTGTTGGGAACATTCTGTATTTCTAGGCATTCACTGCAACTAAACGTACCAGGCATGAGATTATTATAACAATGCTAAATGTTTTTCATTTTCATGAAATTATGTCAAACATGAATTTGGATGAGGTGCACAGAGAAAAAAAAGTTTTGATTTTCAGGGAGATGTCACTGATTTTCAGAAATCTATCATCAATTATTGGTGGTATTGGACACCAACTAGAATGATACCCTGATTATCAACGATTTTCATCAGTATTAATACCTCAAGAGCTTCACAATTATTGGGTATTTCCCGATAGCTTCGTTGCAAACAAATGAGGGTGTCAAGTTTTGCAGATTAAAAATCCCGAGCGCTTGCGTGAAGGATTTTTTTGAAAAACTTGGCACGATCGTTTTTTTGCAGGGGAGCTTGAGGGAAATACCCGATTAATTTTGAAGCTCGAGGGATATTTGTCGGATTATTTTTCCCAATCGGATTTTGGCCAATCAGAGTGCAGTAGATAACATCAGGAAGCGAAATAGGGAAGATTTGACCGATTCATCTAATAAAATAACCCGATTTCCGTGGACAAGATTTTACCTAAAATGAGCGAAAAAAATGAAGAGCTACTGCGAAATATTCCAATGCTATACTATTAGACAAAAAATGAAATTTGATGGCCAGTTGACTACCAATTTTCAGTAAAATCTGAAATTTCATGATTTTTTTCCCACCTAAATCGCATTCAGTGTCACTGTCCTGAAAATTCAAGAATATATTTACCAGAATTTTCCATGGTTTTCTATTCATTTTCAGGGAAAAGTGGAATGGAAATTGACTTTCCATGAAAATGAAATTTCCTGAAAGATATTATATTAAATCTCACGGGGCTGATATTGAATCGAATTTAGAGAAAATAGTTTCAAGTAAAATTCACGGAAATTCATGAGTTTTCAGTGAGAGTGAGATCGAAATTTCACCACTAGATTGAATTTTCAGTTGAACATGAATATTCAGAAACAAAATGACATGAATTTCCAATTATTCCCTGAATTGTCCTGATCTTTCTGAATTTTCACAGAATAATTGAACTGAAAAATCAAGTATTTTATTGCTTTCCGGATGATGATTTGAATAGAAAATCAATGGAATATTTAACTTTTCAATGACAAAATTAGCTGGAATTTCAGTGGAACTCAAACACGGTAAAAATTTCCGGAATTTGGCACGAAAATTCATCAATTTCTAACAGTGTACACAGCGTTAATGACCTTTATTAATATCATTAGTTTACTTTTCGGCAAGCCCATTCAATGATTACTGAAAACAAAATTGTTGAAAATGACCGGGAGTCATAGCAAAATAGTGGAACAAAAGGTCCATCACATATGAGTTTTTATTTTATTGAATAGAGCACGCCTGTCGATAAACGTTTCCATTGTACAGGACAATTCTATTGGTCGTTAAGCTCTTGCTTCGCACATCGGGTGTTCCCCTAATCTAGCTCAACAACGTAACTACGTTACCTTGTTGAATAAATGTCACGCGGGGTATCAAGGGGTGGTCCAGGACAAACCAGTGAAACGCGCTCTGAAAGCCAAACCCACCCTAAAAAGTGGGCCAACGCACCAACGAATCAAAATGGTGTCTTTCCCCTGCATACTGATATATATGGTGATTTTTTGTGCACTATTGTTTGCAAACAAAATCCATCTGCGACAGAAACGTCGGTGACAAAACTATCACATTGCGAATGAAATTTCTCATTGTGAAGCAAAAAAAATAAATAAAATCATAGAACAGGCAAATGTGTTCACAGTAACGTTTCTCTTAAATTTCTATGCTTGGTTCGGTGTCAATCGAACGTTCAGTGGAGTGGGAAAAGTGGTTTTAGCTACCATAATAGCGTGATAACGGACAGTACAAAGGAATAATGCGAATTTGAAAGAAGTTCATAAAGAGAGAAATCCCAGGAAAATTTTCATGGTGAATGGTGAACAACGTGTTGTTAATGGAAAAACTGATAGTGGTCCATGAAGAATTTTCCATGAGCTGTATTTGATTGAATCACTTATAGTCATCTTGCTGCACGTATGAAAAAATTCAATCACGGAAAAAATATACCTGAATTGAGTATAAAATGTACTTAAATCGAGTATATTTTATACTCGAATCAAGAATAATATACTTGAATCAAGTATACTGTATTCTTGATTCAAATTTATGCATATACTTAATTCTGTTATAAAATATACTCAATTCAAGTATATTTTTTCACGTGATAGAAAACCTAGCGCATTCGCTAGAAAATTCTGTTGGAATTCTATAGGATTTCTACTGGAATTTAATTGAAATTTTTTATTTGTTTTTGTCCTGATTCTATTGGATAAGAAAAAGTCGATAGATTTCGAATTTCTGTTTGAATTTTTTCATAACTTTTTTTGGGGATTCCAATAGAAATCCTATCGAAACCCCATAGAATTCCTGTAGATTCCAATAGAATTTTCCAGCGAATTCGCTAGGTTTTTCTATTAAATTTGTGTGCGGTATTTCATTGTATGCTGGTAGAAGGAAAAAACTAAATTTCATGGACAGTTTTATAATAATTTTCACAAGAATGACCCATTGAATTTGATTTAAAGCGCGAAATATCATAAAAATTCAAATTTTGTAGATTCACGTATGAAAAAATGTCGTAGAAAACCTAGCGAATGTGCTATACAATTTTATTGAACTTTCTATTAGCTTTTGGTCGATTCTATTGAAATATCCAATGGAACATTCTATAGAAAAAGTCAATAGAATTGATTTTTCTAAACCACTTATTCTATTGAGGTATTTTGTATAGAATTTCGTTCAAATTTTCGAATGTTTTTTGTTTGATTTGCTTGATGAAAAAAAGAGAAAAATAGAATGAAAAAACGCAGGTAGGGAACCTAGAGTGTTTTAATTCGGATGATTCGCGCTTCGATTCGCAACGTTTGGTTGAAATTCGGAGAAAAAATTTAATTCTCTAAACATCCCTCGATACTGATAGAAGAATTCAGTTGATGTTAACGAGGTTCGGTAACTGTTACCGAATGGCGCTGTTGAATTAGAACAACTGAATATTCGTTAATAGTTACTGAACGATTCACTTGACCGGTGGCGTGTTCATCCAAATGAACCATTCGGTAATAGTTACTGAATGGTCAATTGATCAGAAAAATGTGTTTTTCGTTCATGATTAATTATGATTTGACAATGAGCACCATTTTTAATAATATTAAAAATAAACGTAGACTACATATAGTGTCGTGTCGAGACACGAGCTATTTAGAAGGATTAAATTCCAGCACATGAAACACATTCTTTATGGTTATGGCTTTTGTAAAATAATCCACTTCCTTGATATTTCAAGGAAAATGTTACTTGTTAGAAATTTCTGAGACTCTTATCAGAAATTTCTGTGGAAATTTTTTAAAAGTGCAGTAAGAGAATGGCAATTTTCCAGTTTACTCGACATTTCAATAAAAAATGAATATTCCAGTAAAGAATTTCCGAGAAGTAGACCGAAAATTTAAATGGAAACATTTTAACAGCGGAATTCCACGTATCAACCGTCAGATTTTTCCTCTCTAGCCTTCTGGAACTTTTATCCACAAGTACTATAATGTTTCCTTGATCAACACATTTTGCCTTCAGTTTAGGGTACAATAATTCTTATCCGATTTTCTTCTCTGTGTACAGATGAAGGAAATGTAAGAATGAACGTAGATGAGAGATATAGAATATGCAGAAGAATTTGAGAAAATTGTAAAAAAATGCAGACAAAAAATAGGGTTGGTTGCTGATCATGGGTCCCCATCATCACGATGTGACGAAAAGTGAACTTTTCGGCACGCTCCGCGTGCCTAAAAGTCCAAATTCTGCCACATTGGGCTGAAAAATATTGTTCGTAACTCGTGAAAAAATGTTTTTTGCACTCGTTACGAAATATACTATTTCATCACGCTGTGCGAAAAAGTAACTTTTTAGGCACGCTTCGCGTATCTAAAACGTCCCTTTTCCACACATTGTGATGAAAAATATCGTTCGATACTCGTGGGAAAAGTGTTTTTTGGCTCCTGGGATTATATCACTCGCCTTCGGCACGTGCTATAAACCTGCCACGAGCCAAAAAACTCTTTTCATCACGCTGTGACGAAAAGTGAACTTTTCGGCACGCTCCGCGTGCCTAAAAGTCCAATTTCCGCCACATTGTGATGAAAAATATTGTTCGTAACTCGTGAAAAAATGTTTTTTAGCTCGTTACGAAATATACTATTTCCGCACTCGTAACGAAATATACTATTATCTATGACTCGTTTCGGGATTTCACAAAATTTACAGTTCTGATTTCGGGAGTCATCATGCTAACTGCTCGATACTCGCGAAGTTACGAAATCGACTGAGAGAAAAAATTAGTTCTGCTGAAAAATTATACGATTCCCCTGAAGAAATCTTTTCTCGTGTAGATTCAATTCACTTATAGACAAAAAAGATAGTTTCTACCAAAACATGATAATTTTCGAAGTATTAATGGTTTTCGTCAGATATTTATGTGTCTTTCGGGATAAATACATTTATTCTACAGAGAATTATATGAGGCTCCGGTTTTGTCAAGTGAATGTTATTGAGTAGGGGATATGTTTATCGAATAAACACTGATAATTTCCATGGAACAAATGATAATTTTAAGAGGAATTTTATTTATTTTATTCAGTAGCGAAGTGGTAAAACAGTTAAGTCGACTTATCTCCCAGTTGAGTCTTTGAGGAATATTTCCGAATCTAAGGGAGATAGCGAAATTTTCGTAATTACATTTGTTATAACTCTCAGTCGGCTCTAAAAAAAGGTTATAATAAAAATTTCGCTATCTCTCTTAGATTTTGAGATATTCATTGAAAACTGGTGAATTGTCAAAATTGACTTGTACGGTTTTACCACTTCGCTACTGAATTTCCTTCCCGAAAACTGAGTTATTGGTAAAACTAACTAATTTTCCGGTGACATCTTTTGGGGAATAGTATATTTCCCACCAAGGGAGGGAAAATAAAGGAGTCGTGCCCACGTGCAGAATTACCATCCGAGCTAAAGGCAGAATTATTTTACCTCCCGTGGTGAGAACGTTACTTTTCGTCACGGTGTAGGCAGAAAGGTAGATTTTCCTCCCGCGAAGCCGGAGGAAAATGTGTCCTTTTCACCCGCCGTGACGAAAAAAACATCCTTTCTTCGTCAATGTATTTTTTCTATGGTACACTGATAGAACGGATTAGTTATTGTTAACGAATGAATTTTGGTTGCAGGTTAGGGTCTATTTAGTCCCACCAAATGTTCATTCGTTAATAGTTAACGAATGTATATTTGAGGAGGGTTGTTTGACTTGACTTTCGCCATTCAAGTGAACCATTCGTTAACTATTAACGAATATCCATTTGGTCATATTCAACTCTACCATTCGTTAATAGTTAACGAATCTCGTTTTGAATAAATGAATCATTCTATCAGTGTACAAACCTACGGAGTTCTCTGAGATAAAAAATTGTCCTACAATAGATCATAGTTTTTCCTGCCAACCGTTCGAATTCTTCTGGAGATATATCTGATTATCACGACAAAAAATCAATTTTTTGGGAAGATATTAAATTTCCTTCTATCAAGCTGGTTAATTTCCCTCAAGTAAATCTGGTCCACTCCATTAAATATTCTCACGTGGGATATTTTATCGGCAGAACTGATGTTTTCCCTCAGTATATTGTGCATGAACTAAAAACTGTAGATTTTGGAAGTGAGGGCGGCATTTGCGTAACAACGTCATTACGACAATAAAACACAATGTTGATTTTGGTTCTTATGAGTAACGAACCTCATTAAAACATTCATTTATGCAGTGCTACTTTAGATATCAAGAGTTCAATTATCAGGAAAAAATTATTGAAAAATAATTCCGGAGACAATCAGATAGTTTTAATTGGATCGGCTATTCGATTCATAAACATGACCAGATTCATTTAAATAGAGCGATATCTCCGATCCAATCTCGTCTCGGGCTCGGGAAACGTTTTCCGTACAGACGTCCTCTGGAAATACTGCAGTACCTCGGTCCTCCATTTGGCATTTTCAAAATCGTTCTTTTACGTCATGATTTCACAGCAGATATTTGAATATTTTCTATTAAATGACTACTGAAAAATTATGAGTATCGGTTTCTCCTGTTTTTAGCCTATTCGTGAGGATAATATCTAGACATTGGAGTTGGGTAAATTATTGGAATAAAATTGGAAATCAATTAATAATTAACAATTTAAAATTTATTAAAAGTAATTAAATCACACCATTCGTAAAATCAGAAGTTTTGATATTAAATAATTCAAAATTTATTCAAATTAGCCAGAAGAAATATTTTATAGAATCACAATTTTTTCAAATAGAATTATTTTGAAATCCAAATGATTGTTTAATTTTCCGTACAAGCTGAACAATTATAAGCTTCTTCTTCTTCTTCTTCGTCTTTAGAATCATCAAAATTTCTATTTGATATTGAGCCTCCATCGAAAATTCATGAAAATGATTTGATTTATAACTTTTTGTTTATCAGTGCAAAACTATTAGACTTGAAAATTGCAATTAACTTTCCCATTAAAAAATGAAATAATTTTGATAACTCATCCTCTTTATTTGAAGATTTTGTACTAATCCAAATTCCATTCCAGGCAGTAGTTTTGACACAAGAGTTTATTATTTAATCGAATCGTTTTTATTATTATTAGAAAAATTATAAAAGTATCGAATTATGAATGTGCTAATTAATGTCTTTGTATGAATTTTTGTGTTTGTCAAGGGAGGAGGCATCACCCGATGTCGATGCACCAAGGTACGCCTCGGTACGTATACCGGACCCTCCTGGTGATAATACACTTGGAGCCCCTTCATACGTTGTCACCCAAAGATTAAGTGACCATTATATAAAATAATTCAGTTTCATTCAATATCATTCAACTTCTCGGTTTATTTTAAATCCAATGTTCTTCATCACATTCTTCTCATGAATAATTAAATTTTTCTAATGTTGATATCATCTTAATGTTTTATTTCTCATCTACGAGAAGAAATACGTAATGACACCTGACCACCATAGAGCTGCCTTTGGCCCGTATTAACAAAAAACAAGTCCGAAATTGCTCTTGCATTGCAGATAGTATACTTTTTTTCACTAATAAATTAGCAATATGCTTCCGAATGGTTCTTTTGCACATCATTTCCATTTATCATGTACAATTCACTGTTTATTTTATTGTATTAAATTGAATAAGATCTCTTTTTAACTAATTTTGTCAGATTTTCAAATTAGTTGAATGTTATCATCATCATTACTTTTATTATCACTTTCTTCTATACAACCGATTGTCTTTTTTGCGGTTTTATCTCTCCCCTCATCCCTTCGATAAAATGTTAATAAAAAAAATTTATTTGAACGTACTTGATTGAATTTGAAAAATCACATTCGCAAAAATCATCACAAGCTTCACTTTCAGTGAAGTTCATGAAAAATTCGAAATTTTCAACAATCATCGTAAAAATCAAATCGACCAATAATAGCTATCGTAATCATCTTTTAACTTCGCCTTAATAGCATTAACACAAACATTTTGAGCTATGATTGCATTCATTTGAAGCATGATATTCAAAGATATACCCGGAATTCTGATCTTCAAAAAATACAGAATTTTTGCGAATTTTTAAATAAATCAAAATAACGATTATTACTATCGCCTTCATCTTCAAACGCGGTCAAAGGGGCATTGAAATTATTTTTTTAAGCCATCATTTAATCAATTCAGAACATTTTTTTAGTTATCGTGGGACAGCCGATTTTCGAAAAAATTCGAAAATTAAAAAAACTAATCGATTAATTGAATTTCAGTTAATGGTGATCGACAGGGCTAAACAATACCTACATTTAAAAAAAAAGATTCAATTGCATCCATTCATTAGGAAACAATTGAAGAAAAACATTACGACACACATACATACCACACACGTACGGATATGGTTTTAAAATTGCATTTTCTGACTTTTTGGATCATAATGGGTCGATATAACACAAAAAATTTAAAACTTAAATTTGCACGATTACAATGCTTCCTTTCGGAAGCAAAAAACAACCATTGTTTTTTTATTCTTGTTGAATTCCTTTTTATATTTTCCCGTGTATAATTAATTAAACATAAGACTCGTTTCGACTTTATTTAAACGCAAAAATTATTGTCGTTTCAAATTTTTCCCAGTCAAATAATTCTTTTATTTATTATCGTTTTAATTTTTCAGGACTAAACGCGATACGTTTTCTGACACAACACTTCTGAATGTTAGAACGAATGTTAATTCCTAATTCCGTCGTCGTCCAACCCTTTCGTAGATTTTACCCCTTAATCACTCTCTTGAATTATCAAATAAAGAAACTTTAAGCATTAGTCCGTCAACCGTCATAGATTCTTATCTATACTAGGCGATGATGCAGAAGTATTGAACAGATGTTTCTTTTCATGCAAACTGACAAACATTAGATTTAGATCTAGATGCGTATCAGATACTTGTTTCCGTTCACGATCGTTGTTCATGATAATCATGGTTTTAACTTTAATAATGTTTACGAGGACGTGACACATTCCAATGACTTAATTGGATACAGCACAGCAGTTTTTTTGCTTCCAATTAATTTTTACAAGTCAAGTAGTGTTTCAAGTTTAATACACTGTTAGCAAATTTTGGTTGAATTTTCCGGAAAAACGTGATTTCAAGTTTCTCTGAAAATTCAAGTAGTCCTAATTGTTTAGCGACAGAGAGACGGAAATCCCACAATTTACATGAATTTTCAAGTGAAAATAAATATTCACAGCCAAATTTCCTGGGATTTTCAGGCAATTCCTTTAAAATCTTCGGAATTCCAGGAATTTTTAAGAAATTCTCTGAAAATTCAGAGGAATCTGGAATTCATGGAGAAATTTATCTCAATTTTTCTGATTTTTCATTAATTCTTCCGGAATAATTAAACTGCAATTTAGGTAATTCAATGACGAAATTCCTTAAAATTTCAGTGAAAATTTTTTAACAGCGTAGAAGGATCTATTTATGTTATACCTAACTAAACTTTCAATTTGCTCCGTTGAGATTCAAATCATGCTCATCCATTAGCGTAGGCACCATCAAGTGATTTTTCAATACTTATGTAAGTTTATTATAGAGTTCTCGGACGTATGGATCGTGATTCACACTGCTTTGAACTCAGTTCGTTTTTTGTAAATTAATGCAATGTTATTGTCTCCAATTTAATTGAATATTATATTCGTAGAACCTTGAGATTCCGAGGAAGGATTCTTTGTCAACTATACCACGGTCCCTAAAAATTCTTAAATAATTTGAGATTGGCCAATCGATTGTTTCCTGTAGGGTCTCCCAAGGTGTATGACTAAAGTGAATTTATTTATAATTTATGTCTAATACATAGTTGAGTTGTAGACTTTCGACAATATTCATTTATCCTCTATTATCATGTATGAGGTACCACGTTGAGCTTGAATATTCACAGCCACATACCCTTGAATTTTCGAGGAATTCCTTTGAAATTATCGAAATCCCAGGAATTTTTAAGAAATCCCCTGAAAATTGAGAGAAATCTTCAATTCAAGGAGAGATTTCTTTGAACTTTCCGCATTTTTCATGAATTCTTCCGGAATAATCAAACCGAAATTCACAATTTTCACCAATTTTTCCATGAAATTATGAAATTTCAATTAAAAATTCCTTGAAATTTCAGTGGAAATGTTACTTGTTACAAATTACCGAGACTCTTACCGGAAATTGCAGTACCAATTTTTTAACAATGTATGATATTATACAATCAGATTATTCGGAAGAACGAACGCTTGAATGACTTGCGCATTTTTTAGATATTTTATCGGGCATTCCATGATTCAGAAATGGCCATAAAAATTGATGTGTGCCATATACAAAATCCCGCCATAATAGAGAAAACTTCCATCAGGCGATATCGGCACCTCCTAATAAAACGAGCATATTTCAATTTTCTTTTTAAAACAAGGGCATCTCAAAATTGATGTGAAAGCTTGTTGTTCACATCCCATTTCTAAGTCTCACGGAGCTCGCAAATCATTTTATTTCTCTTCCAATGCGAACAACTTCATGGTATTTGTACTTTTCGATGCATTCATACCACTTATACAGCTGTCAAGAGAAGGAAAACGTGAGATTTCAGACGATTTTTCACATGAATTTTGAGATACCCTTGTTTTAAAAAGAAAATTGAAATACCCTTGCTTTTTTTTTATTAGGAGATTTCGATATATTGCTGCGCCAATTACTTCACAAATCCCTTGTTCTGGTACTAATAAGGGAATTCATACCTTCCAAGCATCCGTATTATCGATCCGGGTGCATTGGCTCCAATGAGTAAACCATACACCTGATTCAGTGAAGGAGTGAAAATAAGAAGGGTTCAATTTTGAACGAAATATGGAGAAGAGAAGCAATCACTGCGAAAACTAATGTCTGAATTTCAGACACTTTTATAGACACTTTTCAAACACTTTTGGGACGATTTTGGAGATACTTTTGAGACATTAAAATGTGTCTGAATCAATGGAGGTATTTCAATTTCAGACACCAAGATGTCTGAAATTAAGATACAGACTTCAGTTTCAGACACAAGCTGTGTTTGAAATTTTCAGACATCAGTTAAATTTTCAGACACTTTTAAAGATTCAGACGTTTTTGCCATCTGCCATCTTAAATTCAGATGGTTGTCAGACACCTAGTTTTTGTAGTGGATGAGTCAACTTTTCAGACATGAGAAATATCTTAAAAATTAATGTTTGAATGGACTTTGCCGTCTGAATCAGTTGAGATATCTTGATAGTGAAATGTTTAAATCGCTCATAAATAACTGAATTTCAGACACAGAAAATATCTGAAAATAAATACCTGACGTTTTTCAGACACAAAAAATGTCTGCCATCATTTTCAGACCGAAACGGTATTTGAAATTTTCAGACATTCAGATTTTCAGACACTTTTGAAGATTCAGATGTTTTTTACCATCTGACATCTTAAATTCAGATAGCTGTCAGACACCTGGTTTTTGTACTGATGCCATGGTATTTTATTCTGGAGCCTTCTCTGCGTACTTTTTTCATCTTCATTTATGTGTCACTTGACCGTCTATTTTTAATTGCAAGAAATTCCCCATGTTCATTATTTCAGTGGATGACGTATGAATGAGAAATTTTTCTTTGTGAAAATTTCACGTGTCCAGTGTAGCTATTGAAATCTCACGAACGTATTGAGTTGGACTGTACAAAAAACATTCATTTTTGTGATTGAGTAATTTGAGTATCCCAGACTGAGATTTCATCTGAGATCAATCTTTGAGGCATTTTTTCTCAAGATTAAACTTTCAGTGATGGTTTCTTAAGGAGTACGAAGTAGTGGCGTTTTAAACAAACAGCCATCAAATACTTCCCGTTCAATTGTTGACTAGAATAGAAACGCCANCGAACAACTTCATGGTATTTGTACTTTTCGATGCATTCATACCACTTATACAGCTGTCAAGAGAAGGAAAACGTGAGATTTCAGACGATTTTTCACATGAATTTTGAGATACCCTTGTTTTAAAAAGAAAATTGAAATACCCTTGCTTTTTTTTTATTAGGAGATTTCGATATATTGCTGCGCCAATTACTTCACAAATCCCTTGTTCTGGTACTAATAAGGGAATTCATACCTTCCAAGCATCCGTATTATCGATCCGGGTGCATTGGCTCCAATGAGTAAACCATACACCTGATTCAGTGAAGGAGTGAAAATAAGAAGGGTTCAATTTTGAACGAAATATGGAGAAGAGAAGCAATCACTGCGAAAACTAATGTCTGAATTTCAGACACTTTTATAGACACTTTTCAAACACTTTTGGGACGATTTTGGAGATACTTTTGAGACATTAAAATGTGTCTGAATCAATGGAGGTATTTCAATTTCAGACACCAAGATGTCTGAAATTAAGATACAGACTTCAGTTTCAGACACAAGCTGTGTTTGAAATTTTCAGACATCAGTTAAATTTTCAGACACTTTTAAAGATTCAGACGTTTTTGCCATCTGCCATCTTAAATTCAGATGGTTGTCAGACACCTAGTTTTTGTAGTGGATGAGTCAACTTTTCAGACATGAGAAATATCTTAAAAATTAATGTTTGAATGGACTTTGCCGTCTGAATCAGTTGAGATATCTTGATAGTGAAATGTTTAAATCGCTCATAAATAACTGAATTTCAGACACAGAAAATATCTGAAAATAAATACCTGACGTTTTTCAGACACAAAAAATGTCTGCCATCATTTTCAGACCGAAACGGTATTTGAAATTTTCAGACATTCAGATTTTCAGACACTTTTGAAGATTCAGATGTTTTTTACCATCTGACATCTTAAATTCAGATAGCTGTCAGACACCTGGTTTTTGTACTGATGCCATGGTATTTTATTCTGGAGCCTTCTCTGCGTACTTTTTTCATCTTCATTTATGTGTCACTTGACCGTCTATTTTTAATTGCAAGAAATTCCCCATGTTCATTATTTCAGTGGATGACGTATGAATGAGAAATTTTTCTTTGTGAAAATTTCACGTGTCCAGTGTAGCTATTGAAATCTCACGAACGTATTGAGTTGGACTGTACAAAAAACATTCATTTTTGTGATTGAGTAATTTGAGTATCCCAGACTGAGATTTCATCTGAGATCAATCTTTGAGGCATTTTTTCTCAAGATTAAACTTTCAGTGATGGTTTCTTAAGGAGTACGAAGTAGTGGCGTTTTAAACAAACAGCCATCAAATACTTCCCGTTCAATTGTTGACTAGAATAGAAACGCCAAGTTGATGGACATCATGGGAGGAAATTTCGTTCAAAAAAACATCAACACGGCATTTAGCTTGAGCCGGAGAGGATAGATCGATGCTCGACGCCCATATTGGATCTGACATATTTTGAACACACCCCTTTCATTCTCATTTTTCAATTTCTATGAGTGTATTTACAATCGTCGTTTCTTCCCACGTGTGGCAGCTAAGGGATACGTGTCAAGTTACAGGTTATTCTCTAGCGTCCCCGGTGGGCAGGTGGAAAAATTTTGTCCAAAAAATTTTAACCGACAAATCAGGACCCGTTGTTTGACGTTTTAGCAATCAATGTTGATCGTCGTATCAGTGGCACATTCTGCGATTTTCTGAATTCCATATCAATTATTGAGTTAATGGGAATCATTCCCGTGGATATGCGTTGCGGCAGTTTCAGAATGAAATTTGATGATAATGAGCTGCGATGATTCATGGAAATATTATTCGGTTATCGAAAATTTTATTGAGTGGCCGGCGAGTGAATCACACATCCAATGGAAATTCATGAGAGCTATTTCTGAGAGTGGTTCATCTCATTTATTTGATTTTTTTATGACATCCAGATTTTTTGAAAATGAACTAAAAATGATCATCCGGTTCGGGTTTCCTCAACTGATGACAATACATGTTCAGTCAGGCAGTCTGTGAATGAACTAATCAAGACAGGTAGGCCTTTGAGTTCTGCCAAAACAAAGACATGCCTTGTAGAGCCTAACCAAAATAAGATCCATTCAAGAGGTTGACGGTGAATATCGAAATCTTCATTTCAGTAGTTTCTTGGAAGAATCAATGACAAAATGCGTAGAAAATACTGAATTGATGCAATACAGAACTGCGGCTATGGCGGGTCATTAGCATTTTGTGAATCAGAGTTAAATGCAAAGGCTCGTCACAAACGGCATCGTGTTTTTCAGATTTGTTAATGTAAAAAAATTCTGGCTCTTATTTAATTAATTTTAGACTACACGTGCAGGAGGTATCCGGTTAATTCATCCGAGGATATTTCATCCCACAAATTCATCCCATAACAAATTCATCCCACGACGGTTTCATCCCATTTTTTTTATTATTACTGTTTGGATGAAGAATACGCTTGGTTGAAGCGCATGACTTATCGGGTTAGCAGAGCGGCATAATCATGATGTATTAACAGTTTAAGATGCAATAACAATGTTCATGAAAAGTGGACTAATTTAATAATTGAATTGAGTTGTCAAGTTTTTAGAGAATTTTGCTCAATATGAATTACTGATTTTTATAATTTCATTCATCAATTAATTTTCAAGTTTTGTACTGATTTTGTAAATTGATGCTGTGGTCTATTACTTGCAGTCTATCTGCCGAATGTTAGTTGAGAGAGACAAGAATGATTTGTCTTTTTTTTGCAATTCTTCCTGTTGATCCGTTGATCGATTGTGTAAACAATACTAGGAGGGAATCGTGAAGTATCTGATCGATTTCGATGCAGTGTTCAGTGCCTTTTTTTGTGGAAATAAAGTTAATATTTTTCTCTCCCTGAATTATTGGTGTGGCCGTGAAAAATTCCATTGGAATTTGATATTTGGGATGAAATTGTCGTGGGATTAATTTGTTTTGGGATGAATTGTCCAGGATGAATTGATTTGGAATGAATAGTCCGGGATGAATTCACCTAGAACCCGTGCAGGAAGTTTGTTTCAGTGTACAGTACTATAAAATTATAAAATTAGAATACTGTCCGAAATTTCCTATCCTAGTGAACAGAATTCAGATAACATAAGTGTCATTAATTTCTTACAATCCTGCAGGAATTTTCATATACACGGAGAGAAATATTCAATAAAAATTACGTATCTTTTCCATAATTCAGGAGCGAAATGTGGTTGTAGGAAATTTTACGTAACTGTCACGGAATTTTTCCGGAGCGTTTCGTTATTTTTTATCTGAATCTCTTATGAAAAATTACGATACCGTCACTTAAATTTTCTTAGTCGATTCCGTAATCGGTGAGTGAAGTGAGAGTTCCGTAATTTTTACTGAACATTTCGCTCCGTGTACATGTACCGAAAAATTATTCTCCAATGGTACCTTAATTTCAAACATGGATATATAATTGATATTGGAATAACTAACCGAAAAAAACCATGAATCATAGTTGCTTTATCTCCTTTCATCCTTCACGGTATGTTAACTAATCGCACTTATGATTATTCAACTTAATACTATTTGAAAAAACCTAATTATTTATCTAACCGGGGCGCGAATATATGTTCCTGAGGATACGAAACCCATACGCTATACGCACTCGGCTATCGACGCATTCCGTATAATGCATGATTTCAATTTTACATATGTACGTAATGTCTTTTTCTTTTCTTACATCTTGCAATTATTTATTATCGAATCATTTATGTCGATTCATTCTATTGGACATTTAAATGATTTTTTTTCTACATCTAAGATCGTCGGGCATGTATTTTTAACTGAAAAATGGCATCCACAGATTGTTCAAAAATCTTATGAATTGTCTATTTCTATTTATCTTATTGTATTGAAAGTTAACAATTATAACTCAAAAAGTTATAAAAATAAAATGAAGAATATAAAGTAATATTGTTAGGGTACTGTTAGGGTTGTTAGGGTACCCTTCGCGTGCCTAAAACGTCCCTTTTCCACACAATGTGATGAAAAATATCGTTCGATACTCGTAGGAAAAGTGTTTTTTGGCTCGTGGGAGGTTTATAGCACGAGTCGAAGGCGAGTGATATAATACCACGAGCCAAAAAAGTGTTTTTTATATCACTCGCCTTCGACTCGTGCTATAAACCTCCCACGAGCCAAAAAACTCTTTTCCGCACTCGTATCGAAATATACTATTTTGTTCATCATCGTGCACAAAAAATGTGATAATTTTCAAGTTTTATTTTTACAATATGACTCAAAATTTTCCACTTCAGGAAATCATTCCTAATGCATTTGTTCTTTAATATTAGTCAGCGATAATTCAAGGTACATAACTGAAATTTTCAGATAGTGGAGTTGTCGACGAAAATTAGGATCTTCATGATTATTTGTATACAGGATAGTAATTTTTACATGAAAATTATAGAACATTTGCATCAATTCATATTATTTTACTGACATGACTCATGGAATAATGATAGACAACTATTCAATGGAACTATGGAATTGAAAATGAAGAAAATGATATGGAGAAGGTTTCGAATGTTCCTACACTGAGAAGAAAATGTAATTTTGCGAATCAAATTTGTTCCAGACAAGAGTTTATAGTGAAATTTCGTACATGTGGTTGTGTGAAACAAATTTGATTGGCCTTATTCATATTATTTGATTGGTATTATTGATACTGAATAGATCATTTCCCGAAACACTCAATTAATGTTCTCCATTGAAGTTGAAATACTCGGATTCGTTACCAGATACAAAAAAGGGTATCCGTTAAAATTCTGCTACCGCTCTCAGAATCAGGAATATTCTTTGAAAAGCCAACTAAAGGCTGAATCGACTTGGAATCTTCCACCACTTCACTACTTACTTAAGTTTCTAAGTTAGAAACGCTATTTAACAACCTCTTGTCCTACCCCCTCCGCCCCGATAGGAAGTGGGGCGATGTATTTATTCTACTACATAGAAAAAAAAAGTTTCCAGTTTGCAGAGCGAAGTTACTGATTTTAACTCATTCCGATGTCAAGATCACGAGCCGTATCGGTGTGACGATAGTGGGGGGCGCCCCAGTGTGTTAGTGCGTTATTAGAAACACCTGGTGACGTACGCACACAACTACAAAATGACGAAAGGTGGGGAAACACTTGGCATTGGAATGGGTTAAAGAACTCGTGGTTCTAAAAGGCATTTCAGAAGAAAAATCCCTAAAATTCAGTTAAAAAAACCTACTTATTTTGAGTGAGGATAGTCTTTCAATTAAGAACCATTGGGTTAAATTCAGCATCATTATTGCGTTCTCAAATTAAATTGAAAGGCTTAAGATTCTGGAATCATTGAATACTAATCCGCAATTAATTGAGTCAAGATCAAGTGATACCTATATGTATGCTTCTAATAGCAAAGGATTCATAAGCTTCACTAGATTGATTCAGTAGGAAAGCGGTGAAACGGTTTCAGTGGATTTTTTCCCGAAAATGAGATTTTTATGTCAATTTTTATCTCCAAGAATGACGGCAGTAAATTTTTGAGCTTCCCAAACACATCAATTTTTCCACTTGAAGTGGTTTACTGGTTTTGGTGTTGAACTTTCGGACAGAAAAAATCATAAACTCAAGAATGCGAATCTTAATTTGTTTACCCAGAGATTCTTGATTCAAGTGAAGAGTTTTAAAATCTAATAGATCCAATAGAAATCCAATAGAATTGTGTAGCAAATTCGTTAGGTTTTTCTATAAAAAAAAAATAATCAAAAGCCCAGTAGAAACTCAAATCAAGCTAGATTAAGAGAGTCATCGGAGAATCTAATTTTGATCAGTTTTGGATCAGACACGGTTATGTATTATATAATATGTATGTGTGGTATATTAGGACATTTTAACATAGAAAGCTCTACCATGTAACATAGAAAGCTCTACCATGTAACATAGCGAGATCGACTATGTAATACGACTGTGTAATTCATTAATTCAAGAGAATTTTCTTGTTGTAAGAACCATCGAAAAGAGGAATTATGTTTTTGAATGAAATAATGGATTTATTCAGAGAGCTCCTAATAAAGCCCACTAAAAGCTAAATGAAATTTGCAGTTGCATTTTTATTCATATTAAATTAATAGTTTTATAAATGTAAACAAATGCTTTCTTCAAGTGAAGACTTTATTAGTTGGAAATCGAATCATTGTTTAGATAGTAAAGGAAAAGTTTGAATCCAATAAATGGTTTATTTATTTCTAATTGATTATCTACTACTAATGAATGCACTATTTATTCCATATAATTTATTATTCAAGAAGCTTTATTATTCAAATGAATACATAAATTTCTAACAAAAATATTGTAGAATTTAATCGGAAAATTTCAAATAAAGAGTTCAATTTGTTCAATTTTTTTAAACAGTTTAAGTCTTAAGCGTCTTGAGTTTATGAACTCATCAAGAGGAAATCGCGAATTTCAACCGGTTATTTTAGAGATACTTCCTATGTTCATAGGACCATTTTCCATTGACATGGTAACCATTTCTATGGACATGGTAGGTATTCCTATGTAACATAGTAAGCATTACTATGGACCATAATAAGCATTACTATGAAACATAGTAAGCATTATTGTGGAACATAGTAAGCATTACTATGGAATATAGTAAGCATTGCTATGGAATATAGTAAGCATTACCATGGAACATAGTATGCATTACCGTGGAACATAGTAAGGATTACTATATAGGGACAGCTGGAAACTCTTTTACTAGGTTATCATAGTAATCTCTCCTATGGCCATGGTAATGTTTATATGGCCCAAATGAACTTCAACAGTTGACTATTTAATTCGCCCCGTGCATTACCTACTATGCTCCATAACCATTACGATGTTCCACGGTCGCCATACGCTTGACCATAGTATTACTGAACCTTGAGGATCTTTACTACACTGTTAGAAAAAAAAATGAAATTTCATGGACAGTTGACTTCCAATTTGCAGGACAGTGACACTGAATGCGATTTAGCGGGAAAAATCATGAAATTTCAGGTTTCACTGAAAATTCAGGAAAATTCCAGGATGTTAAGAAGCATAAAGACGAAAATTCCTTAGGTCATTTCGATTTCAAATTACATTGAATTTTCAGTGAAATCTGAAATTTTATGATTTTTGTCTCCCTAAATCGTATTCAGTGTCACTGTCCCGAAAATTCTAGAATATATTTACCAGAATTTTCTGTTTTTTAATCATTTTCACGGAAAAAATGAAACGGAAATTTACAGTTCTGTTTGATTTTTCCACGAAATTCTGAATTTTCAATGACAAGATTTCCTGAAATTTCATTGGAACTTGAATCCTTGAACAGATTTCGACACATGAATTTTTACTATTTTATTTTCTCCGTGTAGGATCGGAGTTCACACCGGCACATTGGCTCCAGATATTCAGTTCAAAACCTTATCAGATCCTGATCCGAAAGTCTGATAAAAAATTTCCCACTAGTATTGGATTCAAAATTAATTTACACCCAGACAAACTGAGTAAAATGTCTACTCGGCAGAGTGCAATTTTTATGGTAAATATTCTCACACTTTGGATCTGCAATAATGAAAGAGGAAAAGTATAAAAAATGTTAGTGGCTGTGAAGAAAACTGAGTGAGCGGTATTACCCACCAGCGGTACAGGCACCACCTCCCCTATATTGAATATTATGACAATCTTGCTTGTTGTGGACGAGATTCCATATCCTTAAACATGTTCAATGTAAAACTCCTCGAGTTATGGCCAGGGCGACATGAGGTGGAAGGGGTGAGGGGGAGGGAGAGAAAGGGGAGGGGGAGGAGGGTGGGAGTATACTCGTTCTTCCATCTGCGTATTTCGACGTGTCGTTGCATACATTATCTCCCTGCGGGCGAGCGTATACGGATGCCCGGGTACAGAAAAATTCAGATTATAAGAGGCAAAAAAAAAAGATTTTCTTTGCCCTCTGATTGGCGGTTGCCGTGGCAACACCCGTGTCAGGGTGCCTTTAATTATTTCCAGACATTGAGAATCGAACGAGCTTCACCGACGGAACCGCAGCAACAGCTCTCGCGCAAATATACATACATCCACTTTCTCTTCTTATGCATCGTTCGTACTCATAGAATTACGTCACACTCCTTAGTTATTCCCTTACCTCGATATTTGACGTGATAACTATTAAATTAATTCGTCACTGTTCTCGGCCATTTTAAGATATACGGAGAAAATTATTTCACCAACTAGTTGTTGGAAAAAATGAATTACCAACCAGTTGGTGAATTTCAACAACTAATTGGTGAATTTAAACCACTAGTTGATGAATTTTAATAACTAATTGGTGAATTCCAACAGCTAGTTGTTGAATTTCAACAACTAGTTGTTGGAATTCACTAACGGGTTGATAATTCATTTTTTTCCGCGTATTATCTAGATATAGTTCGATCCCCGAATGTACCAAGAAATATATAATCTGCGGCAACTGCAAGGTTTGTTTTGGAAACTAATATGATAGCATGATTAATGAGTTCCAATGTATTGATTATGGAAAATTGATAGAACCTTATGGAAACATTACATATGAATTCTTTGCAATTTGACTGTTTTCTTTTTTTCTTTGTCATTTCAATGGAATTCTTTCGCTATCGTGCATCAGCCATACTGGGAGAAAATTTCCCCAACGTCTGTAACATAGTTATTTTAGAGAAGTAAGTTATTTTCAGTGGCTTAAATCTCGAGAATGTTTGCGCTTCACGGAACTCGAATGAATTCTCATTTATCACGATCACTCCACGTTATGTCATGAATATCGGTACGTTACTTTTTGGCGCCGACAACCTTCGGCGCTGATTCGTTTTGGCGAACAAAGTAATTTTGGCGGATATGAAAAAAATTCTTTAGCAATTGAACCGCACAAGATGATGAAAAGAAATGAATGCTACGAAATTTACAAATCTTGAACGGGTCAGCGTGATCAAAATTTTTAATGATATAACTACTTGTAAATTGATAGTATTCCATCGACTTAAATTATTGTTATCTGTTGTGCTGAATGAATGTTGAGAAAACAAATGAATTTGATAGAAAACAAAGTTAATGCAATTCCAAAAAATTGACGCCGAAAAGTCATGCTCCACATGAATACGTTATAGATCGAAACATTGGAAGTGCATAAAAAAAATCATGAAAACAATAAATACTTGAAGATAAGGGAGCTATAGGGCGGTGTTCTCTGTAGAGCAGGTATTCTAATAAATAAATAAATAATAAATATGTTTCAGACAGAATATTTTTTTCTCACTGAAATTTTTTATAAAGTATTCGATTATTTTTCAAGTCATGTGCAATCGACAATAAGGAAAAAAAAATCTAAAATGAGTATATTTTATACCAGAATCAAGTCCATGCATAAACCTGAATCAAGAATTAAATATACTTAATTCAAGTAGGGGAGGGTAGGGCAAAACGGACCACTGACAGAAAACTGATAATTTGTTTGATAGTTTTTGCTTCTGAATGGAAGCAAAAGAAAAATTCAAAATCATTTGTGGTTTGAGGTGATTAGCAAATCTGATAAAATTGCGGTTCAACGACACTTATTATATCTATAAACAGCCTGTGACGGTTATGGTCCTGGAACTCATTTTTAATTCAACACATTCAGTGTTCCTGATTTGAAGGAAAGAAAAAAACAAAAATGACCATTTTTATGTTAGTGGTCCGTTTTGCCCTAGGGCTCCGTTTTGCCATACCCTCCCCTATATTATTCTTGATTCGAGTATAAAATAAGGGTCAGGCACTAAGTGTTAGAATATGAGGGTCAAAAATTGAGGGCTTGAATGTAGAGGTGAAGGAATGAAGTTCAGAATATTAGGGTCAGAATATAAACGGAAAAAAGTGAATATCAGGCAATCAGAGTCTAAATATAAGGGATAAAAACGGTGATCAAGCATAATATATGACCGACGTCGGTGGCCGAAGCGGCTAGGTGCGAGCCTAGTGTGCGAAAGGTTGTGAGTTCCATTCCCCGTGGGGGAGGTCGCTAATATAGTGACCGCCTGTACCGGCATGGGTTTTCTGTGGTTTCCCATGCTACTCCTATGTTCTATAGGAGTGCGAATGCGGTGCAGTGTAGATTAGCCAATCAGAGGGCATAAAGGGCCAGAATATAAAAAAAAGCATAATATATGGCTTATATTTAGATCCTCATTGCCTGACACTCACTTTTTTCTATTTTTATGTTCTGACCTTCATGGTTTGACCCTAATATTCTGACCCTCATTTTTTAACCTCCACTATTTGACCCTTATATTCTAACTTAGTGCCTGACCTTGTATTATACTTGAGAGGGCTTGCTACAACCCGGCCTGATATAAAAGAATCATCTTCGAATTGAAATACCGGTCCCCCAATTGAGTATAAAATATACTTGAATCAAATATATTACATACACTGTTAGAAATTTTTTTAAATTCAAGTAACAGACGCATTTAAAGTTTCAATAAATTGAATTCTCAATTTGGATTCAATTTCCGATTAAATTGCTCACGGAATTCCTGATTCATTTTGGAAATTCAATAAAATTAAGTTTTTCATTATGAATGATCATTGAATTTTCAATGACAATTTGGATTTTCAAATCTGTCGCGAAAATTAAGCAACCGATTTTTTAAAAACTTTTTTATCGTTGCTTAACATCGCTTCGACCCGGTTAGGGTATTCTGCGATGATGATCAAGACTTTAAATGGTTAGATGGTTGCTTGTCACCGGGCAAGCAACCGATTCAAAATTCAGAAGAAAAGTTGCCTGAATTTTCATGATTTGCAGTAGTTTTCATTGTCATATGGACCTGGGAAATCAAATTTCATTGAATATTCAAGAACATGACTGACTTATCAATAACAATATCAGTGGAAATTCCACGAAAAAATTGTTGTTTAAAAATTTCAAGATTTTTTACTTGAAATTTCAAGAGCAATTTTCTAACAGGATATTCGATTCAAGAATACTATAGTTAAATCAAGTATATTTTATTCAGATTTATGTATATACTCGATTCTGGTATAAAATATACCCAATTCAAGTTTTTTTTCCATGAATCTCGAAAGTTATACGTTAAAAACTGGCCGAACAATGGAGTTACAGCTCACTTAAAGTTTTCTATCCAATCATAATCCAGAGTAAGCATGATAAACTGTGCTCCATTTATAGCACGGACAAATGGAGCACAGATTATTGTTGTAGGGGGCACGGAGTTGTGCCCCCTACAACAATAAGGAAAAATTTGGACTATCCTTAATGACCTTCGTAGTTGAAAAGTAAACTAAAAGAGCAAAAGAAAAAAATTCTATAGAAGCTTGAACAAGAGATCCATTGTTTTCCCTCGGCTCAATCTTCACCTATGAATGAGAATGTTTTCGTTTCGGAGAAAAGTGAATGAAAATACAAAAATTATCAAATTTCGTTTTTTCTATTGCCGATATTTCCTTTCTCATGCATGAATATATGAGAAAACAACACGGCCTTTACCACAATGATTTGCAAGGTTATTGTATTCCTCTTTCGCCTGTTTGACATTATGAAAGCTTGATTTGTCATGTTTTGAAGTTGACGCTTCTGTCCATCAATCGCTTCATCGACACTTAGAGGAACAATCTTTTTCGAAAAACATGAAAAGAAATAGTGACAATTGAATCAAAGAAAACATATTTCTCCATAAATCGCAGGACCGTCCGATGGTGAGTTCCGATTTCAAAATACATCTTCTGTGAATCGACCCATGTGGCATTGAAAAGATCTTTAGGTCGGAGGTGACAAAAGGCGCAGACAAATATAAGGGTGCTATGTTTAGAGGAATGTTTAAAGAGGTGCCTCGAATTTCAAAACCTTCGGTTCTAATTAGCCTCAAACTTGAAAAAATGTGATTATAAAACGGTTGGTAAAGAAAGCTGAATTTATGGTCACATTTACCTGACAAAATTTTGTATAATGGAGTCGATATGACGGATCGGGGAAGAAAAACGATGGAGAGCACGAAAAAATACCATTACTTCATTCAAGAGACCCTAACTATGAGAAAAATTTCTTGCTTTTAATAACTCATCTCGTGTCACATATCGTGTTGCTCCACGAAATACTTTATTATGATCAAAACAAACTTATAACTTATAAATTCAGAAAATTTTTTCCTTATGAATAAAACTTTTGGTGTTACGAATAAATTTCTGTTTCAATGACGAAAATTTCGCTTCTACAAGTGGAATCTTTTTCTGATGTTGACACTCAGAGACAAATTTCCTAATATGTAGACCTTATTTACTTGAAACAAGTAAATTATGTTCAATGGCTCAAATCTTAGACGATTTGCTTTTCACGGAGCTCTAATAAATTTCCGTTTACATGTTAAAGGCGGCCGGGGTAAAATGGACACTTTTCATTTTTAAAAAAATATTTATAACTCATAAATATATTTATCAATTGAGCTCAGTCTAAGCTCATCACAAGGGGGAAGAATTGCCCTTTTTATTGAAAAAAAAATGATACAATTTCATTAACAATTCCATAAGGCATTAGCATTTGAAAAAAAGTAAAAAGTGTCCATTTTACCCCATCCTCTTCTATATATCGAGACATTGGAAGTGCATTTAATAAAATTATGAAGGCAATAAATACGTGGAGATTGACGATTCTTCTACGCGATTTACATGAATTCATTTGTGACAAAATCATACTTAAATACAAGAATATTTTAAAGCATGAGACCTTTCTCGGGCCACGTGAGTTGAGACGCATGGGAGAATTGAGCGATTGAAGAAACATTACTTGTCTCAAGTAAATATGTTTTAGATGCTGGGATTTTTTTTCAGTGCAGTAACAAAAGAAATTTGTTATTACTGAGGAGAGGCATGATGTAGTTGGCAACGCATTCTTGGGTGTGTGATGTCATTTAAATGCTCGCCCGAAGCACGTGGTAAATTCAACATTTGGGTTTGGTTACATCTGGACAGAAAGCAAAAATTACCATTGAGAAGAGGACTGACTACTGTGTTTATCCAGTTTACTAATACGTCAACTGCTTCACTTTGAGAATTCATAGATGATTATTTTATTTCTGCACCATGTTTCAGTGTCCCTAAAATTCATGTAAACAGTTTCAAATAAGGAGAGAGAAAGAAGGATGTACTCTGATAGAATGATTCATTTATTTGAAACGAGATTCGTTAACTATTAATGAATGATAGAATAACTATTTGTTAATAGTTAACGAATGGTTCACTTGAAAGGTGAAAGTCAAACAAGACTCCTCAAATATGCATTTGTTAATTAATGAATGAATATTTGCTGAGACCGAATAGATTTTTATCCGCCAACCAAATTCATTTGTCAATAATGACTAATCCATTTTATGAGTGTGCGTGTGTCCACCACACGGAGAAAAATTGTTTAAAAAAATTCTAGTGTTGGTATTGAAAAAAATCCCAATCCACTGGCTATGAAAAATTCTAGTGCTGTTAACATAAAATTTTTAGGGATGAAATGTTTGGGGATTTCTGTGAAAATTTCGTATAAGAAGGGGAACACTGCCAGCACAGGAATTTTTCCGTGTACGGAGAGAAATATCCCAGTAATTCCAGAGCGAAATGTGGTTGTAGGAAATTTTACGGAATTGTCACAAAATTTTTCCAGAGCGTTCCGTAATTTTTATTTGAAACTCCCGTGAAAAATTACGATACCGTCACTTAAATTTTCTGAGTCGATTCCGTAATCGGTGAGCGAATTGTTCCGTAATTTTGACTGAAAATTTCTCTCCGTGCCCGTATGTCTGTAAAATGCATGTACGTGACGAAAATTTTCTTTAACCGTGTTTGTGTAAGAAACGGCTTGATTGGAATTTCGTTTCACACTAACGAATTATCTTCCTGGCACGTAGACCTAGGTAGATCGTGAAAAAAATTGGCCGTACGGCATAACCCACTCAATCGTTAATAAGAAATGATCAGACATGTGTTTTCAGTAAATTAGAAAAAAATGAGCGTTTTGGGAACGCATTTACCTCAAAGATTCCTCTACATTGGAAAGATATTGGCACTCAGCAGGTCTCACCAAAAGGCTAATGGCCCTGCTACCAAAGGGTATCGTAGGCACACCCACCCATCTAAATTTGGGAGCAGGAACTCTGGGAGACCAACAATGCCGTTCTGGTTATATATTGGATTACATCAAGTACTCGATTCTTACAACTAGTTTTGAATGTCGTCTTATTATTAGAAACTCACGACTACACCTCACGTGATTGCAGTTTATGGAGCTATTTTGTGCAGTTCTACACAAAAAAAAAATTATTTTACGATTTTAAAGGTTTTAAAATAAGGTTTTCAAAAGTCTTAATTTGTCAAAAGTCTTAATTTGAAACATGAAAGTCTTCAGTTGAGAGTTTTTTCAGTTGAAACTTCCAAAGGTTTCAATTTAAAACTTTCATAGCCTCAAGTTAAGACTTTCGTAATTCAAGTTAAAATTTATCTTCAAGTTGAGTTCTGAAAATCTGAACTTGAGGATTTAAAAATTTTCTACTTGAGGACCTTTATAGCCTTAATTTGAGCCATTTTGAAATCTTAATTTGAGACTTTAAAAAAGCTCACATTGAGATCGTAAGTCTCAAAAAACAACTTGTTGTTTTTTGGAGTATAAATCCCCAAATACTCTAGCTGCACAATTATTGGAGGTTCCCCATTTTCTTCACATCGATCATTTGATTAAATAGACTAGTATATATATTTCATATTGCTTTTCATCGAATCAGGAACCTGCGACCCCGTAGCCCATCAGTTTTTGCCTCTTCGGCCATGTGTCCGACGGACAAAACTATCCCTGTAAATGACAAACTTCGCGGAGGGAGTCTTAGGAGAAAATATCACAGTTAAACTCTCACTACACCGTATTTATTCTGATTAAAATTCACTACTTTCAAGTATTTGGAATTTGTCGGGCCCTTGGTTTCATGCACACTGATGGAAGGAATCATGCGTACCTATCGAACTGCTTCGTTTCAATGTTTCAATGACCACTCATTAATATTTAAAGGTGATCAACCGATAACAACTAATTTTAAAGAAGCGTGAACTGTGAAAAAATACTACTATTTACAATTAACTGTGAATTTTACCGTAAACACTCACGATTTGGTAATTATTAACGAATGATGAACTTACTCCAACTTTTTTCTGTCAACTAAAGGAAAGGAAGGTTGTTGATAACTGACAAATATTGATCTGATCATATTCAACTCTATAATTCATTACAAAACTTGTTAACAATAAATAACACGTTCTTTGAGTGTATCAAGACCATTGAAATTCTCTAATGAAGATATTCTGATTATTATCTCGATCTCATTACGATTTGTTTCGTTTTTTTATGGTATTTTTTTAGATGGGAGAAGCACTGACATTTTTTTTTTATCCAGAAGTAATATTTTTTCTTCAATTAACGATATTTTTACTTTTTAGTGGAAAATATTTCGACTCCAGTGAAAAGGGAGGAAAATTTCAACTGAAAAAGTTCTTCTATTTGATTACAATAATTGAAGATTTCTCAACGATGGAGAGATTCTGTTAGGCTTAAATGAGAAGTATGATATATAGGAGGAAATATATTACTCTCTTTCCAAGGATGTTATGACTATATTATGGCCACCATAGGGGACTGACATCTCATCGAAAATGACTGGCTGACTCGTTCTTCTGTAATTCGCTCGTACAACTGTCTATATTCACGGAAAAAAAATATACTTGACATTGAGTATATTTCATACCCGGATCAAATATATGCATAAATCTGATTTAAGAATAAAATATAATTGATTCTAGTATATTATTCTTCATTCGAGTATGAAATATACTTGATTCAACTATATTTTACACTCGAATGGGGGATGGGTATTTCAATTCCAGGATGATATTTCGTATCAGCCCGGGTTGTACCAAATGCTCATAATTGTAATATGAAGGTCAGACACTAAGCGTGAGAATATAAGGGTCAAAAAGTGGAGGTTAAAAAATGATAGTCGGAATATTAGAGTCAAAAAGTGAGGGCCTGAATGTAGAGGTGAAGGAATGAGGGTCAGAATATTAGGATAAAAAAGGTAGCGTCAGAATATAAAAGTAAAAAAAGTGGAGGTCAGGCAATGAGGGTCATATAAGAGCTAAAAACGGTGAAGCATAATATATGACTTATATTTAGACGGTTATTGCCTGACACCCACTTTTTTTACTTTTATATTCTGACCCTAATGTTTTGACCCTAATATACTGACTCTCATTTTTTAACTTTCACTTTTTGACCCTCATATTCTGACACTTAGTGCCTGACCCTTATATTACGCTTAAGAGGGCTTGCTACAAGCCGCCCTGATACAAAAGAATCATCTTCGAATTGCAATACCCATTCCCTAATTGAGTATAAAATATACTTGATTCAATTAGATTTTATACTCAATTCAGAAATTGCAGGGGGCCAGGTGTGAATTCAAGCCGAGATTTATAATCTTTGGCTAGAAAAAAGCAGCAGACAAATTTAATGTTCTGTGGCAGAATAATAAACGCTCGTCTTAATAAATTTATGGATTTATAATACAATTTTTCTTTAACCCGTGAACTTAATTTTCATCATGCACGGAGAGAAATGTTCAGTAAAAATTACGGAACTCATAATTCACTCGCCGATTACGGAATCGACTTAGAAAATTTGAGTGATGGTATCGTAATTTTTTATAGGAGATTCAGATAAAAATTACGGAACGCTCCGGAAAAATTCCGTGACAGTTCCGTAAAATTTCCTACAACCACATTTCGCTCTGGAATTACGGAAAAGATACGTAATTTTTATTGAATATTTCTCTCCGTGTACACATAAGAGTTGGATTTAATGCCACACCCTCCACAAATACGCAACATGAGTATTTTTAGTAAATTATTTTAGTAAAATAGGGAAATTTATAAATTCTCTAAATTACTGTAATTGGTAAGTAGATTTTTTGGCGTCATATTATTGTATGGTTTGCGTGACCATCCACCTGCCGTCGGCGGCGAGCAGGAATCAAGATCCGTCGCGACACGAATTCACACTGTTATTGGATTGTACCAACTAGTTCCTTATATTAATATAGAAAAATTCAGAACCAATTTAATTAAACATCGCAGTTGAATGAGACAGATTTCATTGTCTTAATAATTTTATCACTGTATATGCGAAACGAAAAATTAGAGAAAAATTATTACTTTAGCATGATAAATTGGCCATGGCACATTTTTCCGTCAGCAAGAAAATTTTGTTTTGTAGAAATATTTTCCCAGGCATTTACTATCCGATTGATATGTATAGATGGGGCTTAAATTTTGGAAGCCAACTTTTATTGTTATTGTTATTTATTTATTTAAGACCCAATAGCCGAGGCCAATGGCTAACGTCACGAAATAATTTAATCGAAAAATCAAGTATTTTATTGATTTTCAGATCATTCGAACAGAAAATCAATGGGGTATTTGATTTTTCAATGACAATTTTTTCTGAAATTTCAGTGAAAATTGAACACGATAAAAATTTTTAGATTTTGGCAATTTGGCAGTTTGAAAATTTAGATGGAAATTTTGACAATCCACTCATCGCCCTGACGTCATGAAACCATGGGATTATTTCCGAATTCCAAATTATATTACCATTAGTTCGATGTAATGAAACGATAGATAGTAAATTGGTCATACTATGTCATATGACAAGAATTTGTCATATTCCCGCTCGTCGCATGACGGATCGGTGACATGTCACGTCATTTTTTCGCATCCCAGGTGCACATAGTCTGTTCAATTAGTAACTTTGCTAACATATTTTTCCAAGTTCATAATTCCTCATTTTTTCACCACGTTTGTGGTCTCAAGTTGACGACAGGGGTTCCTTCGCACTGAACTACCTTCATTAATTATTTCTTTTCTCCCCCGTACCCCATAGTTCAAAATAGGGGTGCGCTCGAGACTCAGACGAGGCCAGACGAGATTTCACTTTGAAGGGATCGTCTCACCCTAAAAAAACATGCAAGTCTTAGTCTCGAAAGTAGTGATGCCGCGAGAGACTTTACGAGACATCACGAGACAATATTTTAGAGAGATTGTCTCGGTCTCTGTGAACACGGAAACATTTGGAGTCGTCCCAGTCTCGACATACGCAGTATCGACTCCTCTCGTGATGACTCCGAGTCAATTTAGCTCATCTCGGTTTCCAGTTTTTCGCGTTTTTTATATAAAGACAACCGCGACGAGACAAACCGAGATTGAGTGTTTTACTTCTTGAATCCGAATGATTATGATTTTCGGAATTAGAAATTTTCAATGCGATTCAAATAGAATATACACTGAGAAAAAAAATTATTTTTGCCAAATATCCATTTACTTGAGAGAAGTATTTATTTTGTCAATTTCATATTTCTCCTGCCGAGTCATTCCCGGTCAATTCTCATTAGGCTTCAATTGTGACAATTATATTGCTCTAGAAGATGATCATGTTAGCTGTGATCTTGAGTGAGCTCCCTCAATAATTATCAACATTGAAAAATTAATCAAAATGCTTTCCCCTAGAAAATAAGAAATTTAGGAAAAATGAATAATTATTGAAGGAGTTCATCGAAGGTCACGTACAGCCTAGTCTTCCTCTAGAGCAACATGATTGTCATAATTGAAACCTAATCAGGCTTGTCTGGGAATGCCTCGGATAGAGAAATTCAACTTTAAAAAAGTCTCTCAAGTAAATAGATATTTGGCAAAAATAAATTTTTTTCTCAGTGTACTCCATGAAAATAGTGTGCCCATAGTCCCTTTTACCTGAAGAAATTAAATAGTGACCTCATTGTCATCCTGATGCACATTTATTCGTATAAATGTACGCCGGTATGTACATGCACCTATGTATATATCTATATATCTGGAATATTCTGTACTATTCTCGCGGGATGTGGACAGTAGATGATGCTAAAAAAGCATCCACATTCAAATGCCGAACGGACAAAAGTTGTTCAAGATTGTGTTCAAATATTCTGTCGACCGCAGACGTCTCTCCACGGCGGAAGAAGAATAAAATAGCACAACTGCATCATGGGAATGGAACTTTTTGAATTTTACGATAGAACGGACATTTCAACTTCTGCTTAAATCGCTTTGAAGTTCGGAAATTTAGTTATTCTTTCTCATATCCATATGGTTTCCTTTGCTAATAAATGCTATATAGACATAGTTCACGCATTGTTAATAAAATTTCAAGGTTCACGCATTATTTTCCTCTCTGTACTCTGGGGCACGTGACACTGACATCAGTTTATTCTGATAATTTCGCAGTAGCCTATGAATTGTTTTTCCGCTTCTTCTGACAGATGGCCCCTACATTTTGTTGAAAAGTGTCACCTAACTCCAAACACCGCACTCTGATCGGCCAAAATGAGATTTGAATAAGTTTTCAGCTATAATACCACAAGACCTTCAAAATTATCGGAAATTTCCCGAATGTTTTGTTGCATAGCAACGAGAGGGATGAATTTTGCAGATTAAAATCTCGAAAAAGGAGGAGGAGGATTAAAATCTGATCCCGATCGTTAATATGCAGGAAAACTTGAGGGAAATATCCGATGAATATTGAAGGTCGAGGGGTATTCGGAGGACAATTTCTTCAATTCTGATTTTGGCCGATCAGTGTGCAGTGTTCGGGGTTACAGGACACATTCCACTAAAATGTGAGGAATATCTGTCGAATTCGTAAAAAACAATTGACAGGCTACAGGAAATTATCAGTCTGATAATTTCCCTGCAGCCGGGGAAATTATCAGTGTGAAACGCGTCACGTGATCCCGAATACTGCACTCTGATTGGTCAAAATCAGAATTGAGGAAATTGTCAGTTGAATACCCTGTGGACTGTATAAAATAACAGTCGAATAGTAGAATACTATTGACTGAAATTTGGATGGGAAGAATTCTCGATATAATTCATTTCTGATTGGTCCACGAGACGTCGAATACCGCAATTCTATTGTTTGGAAGGCTGATGGGCGAATAATCCTGCGAATACTTTTCGAAGAAAACACATTTTTTCAATGTTTCACGTTTTTTACGGATACTAGGGGGCTATGCCCCCTGCTCGCTCCGCTCGCCAACCCCCATATGACTCTCATATGACCCCCATATGATCCCCATGATCCTTATTCTGATCCTTGTGACCCTTACTCTGAGCTTTGCGATCCTTAATCTGGCCCTTATTCTGACCCTCGTGTCCCCAATTTTGATCTTTGCGACCCTTATTCCGAGTCTCATTATTCTTAATTTGACCCTTATGACCTTTAATTTTGGAATTTTGATTTCGAGTACCAAATTCTCATCACCAGAATAGAGACGAATAACAAAAGGCGGAGGATACATGAAGACGCATCGATTGCGAAAAAGAAAAATTGGATAGCTTCATTTGTTGCGAAAATATGGAGCACAGTAGCATTCTACATACATTTTAGGTTCATCTCAATGGACCTGGAAAAGTTCCCGTGCCAGCAGCGGAAATTTTGTTGCAACATACTGGAATTTTTCGTGACAAATCCGAGAAAAGTTCCTGTAGTGCGCGGCAAAATTCCAGAGCTCATGAATTTTTTTAATCTCTATACAATCGATGGTTTCTATTTTTCTGATATCATTCAATCAGAATGCAGTATTCGAGACCGTCAGACTGTTTTATTTCAAACATTTCTACAAATGAAAAACTGCTGTGGAATCTGTGCTGGACATCGCGTAGAATCTCCATTTGTTGTTGACAATTTTGCAGCAGCTCGACATTTTTTTTCTTCGAAATACTGTACTCAGATCGGCCGACGTCCGAGTAAAGGAAATCCTAAAAATCGCACTCGTGTTCAAAGATTATCGGTTGTTTTCCTCAAAATTCCTTGCACCGAAATTTTTTTTCAAATGTTGCTGAAAAATTTGACTTATCTTTCCCTACGCAACGCAGTTATCGGAAAATAATCGATGATTTCGTAGCACTTAAGGTATTACCACCGAAAATTCAATGGAATTCCAAATTTTTGAGCAGCGGGAAACAAGAATTCATCAATTTACTTGAATTTTTAATTAAAACAAAAATATTTGATATGAAATTATGCAGAATTTCTAAGTAACGGAAGATTTCAGGATACATCATTAGAATTTTCTCGATTGCTGCGGAACAAATGAACTAATATATTTAAAATTCCCATTGGTTTTCTCATCAAATTACCAATTTCAATCAGGACATTCTTCAAAATTTAAATGGAACTATCACTTGATAACATTTTCCAAAAAAAAAAAAATTCTACACACGGAGAGAAATATTCAGTAAAAATTACGGAACTCACAATTCGCTTACCGATTACGGAATCGACTCAAAAAATTTCAGTGACGGTATCGTAATTTTTCACATGAGATTCAGAAAAAAATTACGGAACGCGGTGGAAAAATTCCGTGACAGTTCCGTAAAATTTCCTACAGCCACATTTCGCTCCGGAATTACGGAAAAGATACGTAATTTTTATTGAATATTTCTCTCCGTGCAGGAAAATGTTACCCATAAAATTTCAATAGTATTAATCCGTGAATTTAAGTTGTGATTTTGTTTGATCAGGATAGGATCACAATTAACTGAGCCGCAATTCATCCAAGGATTCTCTTTAGAACTTGTCGGGATCTTCATCCGGAATGTCTAATCAGGAAATCCTGATCAGTTTTGGATATTCAGGATGTTCAGAGCATTGCGGGGCGCATGAATTTCTAATATCGGTGGAAGTCTCGAAAGATCGATACCACTTGGAACCGGAGTCTTCTAAATTACCTTGATTACGTCACTGATTGACCAAAATGATATCCACTTTTTAAGAATCTATAGTAAACGATTTTTAAAGGCTCCATCGCACTAATCTACCAATGTAATATAATGCAATATTATTCTATGTATGTTTAGTGGAGCATGTAATACAGTATACTATACACGGGGAAAAATTCTAGTGCCGGCACTGCAGATTTTATTGAGTAGCACTTGAATTTTTAGCGTTTTTGTAAGAAATTTTCACAGAAATCCTCGGGAGTTTTATCAAAAATGGAAATTTCACCTTAACAGTGAACTGTATTGTTAGTGGTTCTAAGGTACCACAACACCTGTAAACAATTCACATGATCTTATGTTTATAACAAAAAATATGGACGCAAATTGAACTGTAATTGTTAGAAATGCAAAAGCATCACATGACCCGTCATATGACGGTCATGTGACCGTCATCGCCGGTCACATGACGAGGCGTTCATGACGGCTGTCACAATTCCTCCTCTCCCTTCTGTGGCCGTCACAACTTGTCAAGAAAAAATGACAGTCATTTTTCATTTATACAGATGAAACTTTATTTTTTTCTCGGTCAATTTTCAGTTGAATTCTTTTTGTATTGGCCTAATCCACATTTTGAAATGGAAATCACTTTTTTTTCCATCCATATAGATGAAACTATTTTGTTTTATTCATGACCGTCACAAATTGGAAATTAGTTATGACCGTCATTATGCAACTATATAGATGGTTTGACAAAAATTTGGTTACAAATGATTTGTGAGAATCATTTGTAGTTGGAAAATTTGTGCGTCACATGACCGTCACAAGACCGTCATTTTTTGGTCATATGACGCGATCTAAAAAATGACGGTCATTTTGCATCTCTAGTAATTGTTCAGAAATGCTTAAATAAATAAAAAAAACAGTACTAGAATTTTTCATAGCCAATGGATTGGGATTTTTTCCAGTATCAGCAGTAGAATTTTACTGCAGAATTTCTATCCGTGTATTTATAGATATGCAGCATGTATCATCTTTTGTACAGTATTTTTCTACTATTGTTAAAAAGAATTCAATACAGTTCTCATTTGAAAATTGAGTGAAAAAATTATTGTTCGAACACATAGAGGGTCTCTTCCTGCCCACTTTCACTTTGTTTGTATTCATTCGCAATACAATAAAATGACACACTATTCACGTACAAAAATCTCCATGCCAACTGCCATGGTTTTACCATTGAACGGCCGCGGGGTGTCATGATATGTCACCATGAGGCCGTCATGGCTCGCAGTTATATCTGCCGTACACTGAGAAAAAAATTACTTTTGTAAAAGAATCATTTTTTAAAGACAATAATTCATTTTTTTAGGAACGTATTTTCCAGGCCAGTCATTCCCAGATGGTCCAAATTTATCTCCAAATAGTAGAATTATGTTGAATTATGGAATGATTATGCTACATATAACCTTGAATGAACTCCATTGACACTTAATAACATTTTGAATTATTACCAATTATTTTAGGTAAGAAAATCTCAAATTTGAAAAAAATGAAAAATACTGAAGGGGGTTAATTCAAGGTCATGCGTAGTCATATCTCATAATTTAACATAATTACAATATTTGGAGATGGACATGGACCACGTGGGAATGACTGGCCTGAAGAAATACGTTCCTAAAAAAATGAATTCGGCGAAAAAAAAAAAATTCTTGGCACAAGCGTTTTTTTCTCAGTGTACTCTTGAAAATTTTCCACTAAAATCTCCGGTAAGAGACTTGGAAATATCTGACAAGTAACATTTCCACCAAAATTTCAAGGAATTTTGTCAACAAAAATTCATATTTTCATGGGAAAATCCGGGAAACTGTAAATTTCAGTTTAATTATTCCCGGAAAATTGATGAAAAAACAGGAAAATTCAGAGAAATCTCTCCTTGCATTCCAGATTTCTCTGAATTTTAAGGGAGTTTGCCAGTGAATATTCATTTTTACTTGAAAATTCACGTAAATTGTGGAATTATCGTCTTCATACTGCTAAAAAATTGAGACTTTACTTGAATTTTAAGAGAAACTTGAAATTCGATTGAATTTTTCCCCTCAAATCCATTTCAACATCTTTTTTTCGGAAACTTCAGCCAATTTTTTTTTGAATGCATTGGTGAGGCCTCTCAGTTAATGAATGATTGTTATCGGAAAAATATAGTATTATCCGGCATCCTCAGAAAATGATGGGCGCGATCAGTACTACTAATGTAAAAAGAATAGATACTTGCGTAGAACGATCGAGGGAACCCATGCAGTGTTGTTCTAAAATTATAATAATTCATACTTCCTAATAGACAACCGCTTCATCCCGCCATGAGTTAAATCTACATCTTTTGTATCGTCATAATTTGACATGTCAATGTCAATCAAAGATCTTCGCCATGTAATGGACGCATACGAAGCTCAATGAAAAGCATGGCGGAAAAAAATTTGAGAAAAATTATTGCACAATAAATGGAAATAATTTTATTAGGCGAGGAAAAATTCCGGTGGCGGAAATGAAAAACCAATAGCACACTCATTAAAAAAATGCTCCTGTATTCTTACACTGTATACTAATTTCATATAAGTATGAAAAAAATTATTACACATTGAAACTTGCGGTTATAACATGATAATTTTTCATCCAATGCCTTTTATCGCATCATAATTTTTCTCAATTTTTTTCACGTAGTGGGAAATGTCATTTCATTTTAAGCTCTAACAGTGAAAAGTGTGAATTTTCAGATTACAAAAGTGATGTGTTGAGTCGTTTTTCGTAAGGTAATTATTCTGGCACAGATTCCGAATTTTTGATACATCAGTAAGTGTAGCTCATGCTTCATTTTTAAATTTCCTTTCAATATTATGTTATTTCTTTTCAATTTCATAAGCCTAAACCTGATTGTTTCCAACCTGAAAGTGTTGAAAACCTGTTTTCCCTTTTTGCATCCGAATGGAGACATTATAATCATCTAATTTTCACATTCTTCAATTTTGATTGGAAATGGTGTAGAATGTTCTGAAATGGAAAAATACGAAATTTGGTGATCATGTCCACCGCCCCATTTCCGGTTGTCAATTTTTAGAAAATTGCGTAATGAAGTGGCTAAGATAATTCCAAAAAATCAGAAATTTTGTCAGATTGTAGGTCTTAATGAGGATTAACTGTGCGCAAAATTTCAGCCCGATCGATCTAATAGTTTTTGAGAAAAAGCGTTTTTAAATCGCTTTCCATTCGTTTTTTAATCGCTTTCCACAAATATCTTCAAAACTAGTGGACCGATTTCGACTTTTTGCTTTCAAAATATTCGTTTCGATGCCTCCTATCTAAACCAATCAAAATATATGTACCCGTTCATACAAAATTCTCGAGATATTCCCGTTTTCCTGTTTTTCCTCAAAAAAAAATTTTAATGATTCCAGATTGAGCAAAAATAGACATATGCCCTTAAAATTGGGATAGAAAATATATATACCTGTTTATAGAAAGTATTCGAAACGTTATAATTTTTATAGCCCTCATGGAGGTGGTAGTTTATATCTGAATTTTTGCTGCTTGTTAATGCGGTAAAGTTATCAACTTTTGTAATATTTCAGACCATTTGGAAGGCCGTCATTAATGTATTGATGAGCAGTTTAAGAGGTCTCCTCAGTTGATTTTGCAAAACAATGAAAAATCTCTGCCAAAATTGTCTTCGCGCATACATCTACAGAAGGTATTGAGTTAGTGGGCCACCAGTTGGGGAAATTTTGCCATTTATCAAATATTGAATGGCATATTGTGTGTCCAAAAATGTGACACTGCATAGTTTTATTTGTAAACTCATTGGAATCAAAAAAGTATTAATTACCAAAGTATATGATGATGTATGTTAATGTACTCTTTCAGTTCTTGAGCGCTGCTGACTTTTTTCATTTTTCCAGGGAGAATTTCAAGTTGTATTGTTCCATACCAAAGGAGGAGACTCACTTGACAAATAAAAGCGGTAGCACAACAACATTGGATAGGGAGAGAATAAGACTCAATTAGCCTGACCATATAACATGACATTACATTTTGTACTACACTATTAGAAATCTATTTAATTTCTGGTAACGATTGCAATTGAATTTTGAATGTTGTAGGGTTTAATTTCATAAAATTCAATAAAACTCAGTTTTTCATAGTGAACTATTATTGATATTTTAAGGTCACCTTGAATTTTAGACCTCATTATAAAAATTGAATATTAAATTCAATGGAATTTTCGATAAATTGAAAATTCCGTAAAATAATGGCCTGAAATTTCATTATTTTCAATAATTTTCGTTCTCGCATGAACCAGGAAATTATAATTTCATTGAATATTGAACGAAGTTACCTGATTTTTCAGTAACAAAATAGAGATAAATTTCCTATAAATTTAGTGTTGTTAAACATTTCAATTTTTTAACTTTCAAATTTTAAGAGTAATTTTCCAGAAGTGTACTCAAATCTTTCAAAAGCAAAATCTTTACACGGATTCGCATTGGTATTGGCTAGGCGGTGCAAACAATCACCGACTGTTCAGAGAAATGAAAGTATCTAAACACTAATGTTCATCACTTCCAGGGAAGGGCTGAAAAAGGAGGGAGTGCCTATCACATAACGTACGCACATTCAGCATCGGCATCAAAGGTGAAATTATTAAGAAAAATTCCAAAACAAAGGAAAGTGGGCGTGTCACGAGCCAAGATGGCCGTACCGACTAGTAAGCCGGAGGCTGGAGATTTTAATTAATACAAAAAGTACCCGAAGAAAGTACGACCCGCCTACCAACATTTATAGGATTGTTAATGACAGAAAAATTTTTTGAATAAGTTTTATTTTCCCATTTTTTTAAACTTGCAAGAATTGCGGAGATATCTGCTTTTAGTTCAATAGTTGAAAAGTATTAGCAACTCACAGGAGAGAGTTAAAACTGGTACTAGGTTTTTCAACGAACTGTACTGTAATGGGGTAGATGTGTGCTTTGTGTTACCAGCCCTTCGGGGGTGTAATAATGGGTGGGAATATGAAAACTGGAGGTGGAGACATTCGTCATAACTCACCGTATAGTATTTGTACTTGAAGCGATGATGTCTGCAATGAAAATATGGATGTGTATGATGACGTGCGTCTCAAACTACGAATTTACAAGTTGCATACAGTGAGTAAATGGATGGGTGAATTCATTAGACGATCCTTTTTAAAAAGTTTAGTTTAAAGTCGGATTGGAATGAAAAGATTCATTTCGCCGATGGGTGAATATTACGGAGGGACGCAAAGATGGCGACTAGCGAGTTGCGGAGGGAATAGAATTATTCCTTTGGAATATTCATGCACTTTTGTAATTCGACAGGATCAATCTCTGACAGAAATCATGAGCAAGATGCATGCGCTACCTGATTCATTTAAATGGAAAACTTATTTGATTTAGGGAAAAGTGTGGAGACAGGAAAAATTGGAACTGATTGAGATGAGATCTATCAAGTTATGCCTGCTTGAATACATGTTCATAGATTCATGAGAAGATTCAACTTTAATGGAATGCTGGATTGTCACTCATCGATGAATATTACTAGAATTTTCATACAATATTTTTCGGTGTCCGCCTAAAATTCCTTTGGAAAAAATATTTTTGAAAAAATTCCTTCAGAACTTATTATTTTGGAAAAATTACTTGGCAAATAATTACTTTGGAAAAAAAATTTGAGAAAAATAAACTATGGAAATATGTATATTTTTTATATTGGTTAAATATTTTTTTAGTCAACTATGGGATTTTCGGAGAGATTATCCTGTCCAAAACAAGTTTATCCCGTGGTTCTGGGAAAGAATTATTGCATGAGGCATTTTTACAGGAGGACATATTGCATGAAAAAATTATTTCCGAAGGAATCTTTTCCGGAGGAATTTTTTCCCAAATATTTTTTCCCAAAGAATTTTGTGCGGGAACTCCCAGTTACAAATATTTAAATTGGTTAGTTATTCCAAACCTAAAGATTTTCTGAACAGGATTTAAACATTTCAGTCACGTTTTCAAAAAATGGTTTGATTAAGGATATCCAAGTTAAGGATATCTTTTACAGTTTGGTGCAGACCACACTGTAGATTCAACAATTTTCGAACATCAATTTAGTCAATTAAATTGCGTGAGAAAAGTAAAAAAACATCATGAATATTCAGCGTCATTCAAATTACATTTCGTACAGAATTATTGTTTTTTAAAATAGTCGTTGTTTATAAATAAATAATTAAAATTGTTTAAATTTTCGGAAACCTTATTTCTGTAGGCATGAAATCGAGTTCTGGAAAAATTCAGAATATGAACACATTTGTAACGATTCCGAACAAATGATTTTTATCGCGGAAAATTGACTGTTTATAAATTATTTATAGAAATGGTAATTTTCAAAAATTGCACTGTGTAAATTATTTCATCAATCTTCCTCCACAAGTAAACTTTCTAATTTTTTTTTAGATTTTTAACCTGTTTTATAACGGTTTAATGTCGAGATTCAAATTTAGACCTGCAAAGTTTAAATAATAACATCATTGTAAAATGCCCGGAAACTTAAGGTCAAAGGGAGCTCACATGAAAGCTCTAATATTCGACTGCAAAAGTGGAAAATTATTTCACTGGAAAATAATAGCCAAAGTTCTTGGATATCCTTAAGCTATCAGAACCTCGCACGCAAAAAAAGTCCATTGTCAACTGGAGAATATTTGTATTTATACTAATCACCAATTTTCTTTATTAACACAACTTCAATGAAGTTTTTGACCGATGCCAGCAAAACTTCCAGTCAATAAAATGAAAGTACACTGCTTATAAGAACTAATGTTTTCAGTTGCATGGAAATATTTTTTTAATATTATAAATCAACTTTTGTTCTGATCACGAACAAGTTTATCTATGGAGCGATATGATATACGACAAAAAAAAATTTGTAACAAATGAGAATTTTTTTTTATGCGCGGGAAGCCTCGGTGAGCCCAGAGAAGGCGGCCTGCATCGCCGCGCCATTTTGCAAACTCTGGCGGCGAACGGATACCGACCGAGAATTGCAACCTCGGTAGTAGATTTGAAATCGCCCAGAGCAAAGAAAGTTTTAATTTTCAGGGTCACTAATTATCAGGGACAGTTCACTGATTTTCTGGGATATGTCACTGTTTTTCCGGAATGTATCACCAATTATTGGTGATACTGTGCACTGCCTAGAATGACCCGGACTAACACTGATCTTTATCACTGAAATTTGGTGACAGGCTGCTCTAAAAAAAACATGGAAATTCTTGGGACTGTCTCAGTCGCAAAAGGCATTCTATCATCGCTTCTGGTTATGACTTGGAGATAATTTGTCTCGTCACAGTGTCAGTTTTTCCGATTTTTTATGTTTGGTCTCCGTTTCAACCTCGGTCTCGGTCCCGTACACATTAAAAATAGAAAATAGGCGAGAACGAGAGGAGATAAATTTTCTTGGAGTCGTGAAAAGGGGGGGCAATACTATGTCTTTTGAAACTGAGACAGTCCCGAAAATTTCCATCTTGTTCTAGAGCGAGAGGATCCCTCTAGAGTGAAGTCTCGTTTGAGTCTCATGTGCACCCCTACACAGCAAAAACAAATGTTTGAAGTTCACACTACTGTTGTAGACATTTTTTAAATACTAAAAACATCTGGATAAAATGAAAATTTGTTTGAATGTTAGACGAACAGGTGCCTAAACGTCTTAATTCATGTTTAAAATGAAGACAAATTTTCATTTTATTCAGGTATTTTTTAGTGTTTGAAAAATGTTTGCAACGGTATGTGAAATTCAGACATTCGTTTTTTCTGTGTAGTTGAATCATCGCAAACGTCGTCCTGAAGCACTTGACAGTGATAATGACTGCAATCTCCGGTGTTTGAAACTTCAAAAGGTTATCATACATAATGCTCTCAAACAGTAGTTCATCCTCAAGGAACTGTTGGACATTGTATCGGCCGAGTTTATTACTGAATTGAAAGATGCAGTTGAAGACGTCTTTGATGTCTAGGGTAACAAATCGATAATACTACGCTTTACTACAAGGGAAAAAATATTTTCTGTACTGCTTTTCACGATTTCTCGTCTGGGAAATGGTATTGCATACTTCTCAAACTCGAAAACTTGAACATCACTACAAAAAAATCTTGTCCCGGGCTGCGATGGGATTTTTTTACTCGTGTGGTTGGCCAGTCCTCGCCTTCGACTCGAATGCCAACGCCACACGAGTAAAAAACCCCATCACAGCAGCCCGGAAAAATACTATACTGAATCAGGGATTAAAGATTACCAATTCGAGAATATTAAATATTATCGATTTAATAATGTACAATATGACGGAATTCAGAATAAAATCCCCCCATTGGGTAATACAAATTTAGTAATATTTTATATTATAGATTTGGGAGAATTAGATACTACTGAATTGGTAATCTTCAATTCCCGATTCAGTAATATTTTGTTTCTGTGTATGATCTCCTGAGATTGGTCTTTGAAAGGTGTCCATGACAACACTAACGAGCTCTAATATTGAGCATACTTTCTCAGAACTATACACTGCGAAAAATAATGTCTGAATTTCAGACACTTTTGTAGACACTTTTGAGCCATTAAAATATATCTGAATCAATAAAGGTGTTTCAATTTCAGACACCAAGATGTCTGAAATTAAGATACAGACAGTTTCAAACACTTTTGAAGATTCAGACGTTTTTGCAATCTGCCATCTTAAATTCAGATGGTTGTCAGACACCTAGTTTTTGCAGTGGATGAGTGAACTTTTTAGACATGAGAAATATCTTAAAAAATAATTTTTGAATGGACTTTGTCATCTGAATCAGGTGAGATATCTTAATAGTAAATGTTGGAATCGCTCATAAATAACTGAATTTCAGATACAGAAAATATCTGAAAATAAATGCCTGAAATTTTTCAGACACAAAAAATGTCTACCATCATTTTCAGATGGAAACGGTGGTTGAAATTTTCAAACATTAGTCAGATTTTCAAACACTTTTGAAGATTCAGAAATTTTTAACATCTGACATCTTAAATTCAGATAACTGTCAGACACTTGGTTTTTTTAGTGTATTAGGTAATGACTAGTAAGTCATCAAAGACCTCCAGTGTAGCCCGCATGGCTGTCTAAAGGACAATATTTGGTATCCTATCAAGCTACGGCGCCTTAGTCGTATCCAATTTACTGCAGAATCCCATCAATCAACCATGTGAGATAACTGGGATAACCTTTCCCCTCACTTGGGGGACATATTCTACTTGCTCTGGAAAGAGAGTCGAAACGATCCTCTAATACATCTGAGTTGAGATCCGTTCATCGGTTAGCTCTTGACGTGAGTCACGATGAACTTTTTGGATATTGTTTCTTAATTCGGTGGATAAACTTATCAAGTTTGACATTCTGCTTTGCGCTGAAGAAGCCTATTTTTCTTGCGGACCCTTTGTGCTCATCGTCTCGCCTGGTAGCTGCTACTGCGCTTTCCACCCTATTCATTGTATAATATATGAGCATGCGGGCGAGCGTGCACTTCGACTGATGGTCAGTTACTTAGTTTGTAAGGTCAATTGTGATTAAAACTCCAATCAGGACCCTCTGCTCATTTTGCTCATTCTTTAAAGAATGCAGTGAGAAAAAAGTTTTTGGATAAAATTGACAGAAAGAGAATATCTTACACTGAGAAAGAAAAAACATTCGTCAAGAGATTTTGTATTTTGGAGTTTTGGGATTTTGTCTCCACTGTCAGATGCTCTGATAACATGTCTAGGATCCAGTATTTCTGATTCTGAAGCTTTCTAGCTCATAGATAGATAAGCCGTGTCGGTAATCTAGTATCTAGTTTTTGATGTCTGCTGTGACGAAGCTTTTTAGCATACGAAGATGTGATTTGTCTAGTGTTTGGTGACTAATATTGCATGTTAGCTGCCTGGTATGCAGAAGATTCCCAGACAATAGGGAGAATTTACCTGTTTGGGGGTTATTCTTTATATCCGACAGCGTTTGCTGTCAGATTTCTGATCTTGAGTGTCTAATAGATTTCTAGTAACAACTGAGAGATATGACATGTCTGGTGTCTTGGGTCTGGTATCTAATGACGACTTGAAGCTTTCTAGCCGATGGGGACCAATGTCCAGGTTGGTGACCGATGTCCAGAGTATTTGCAGCCGATGGGAGAACATGACATCTGCATGACTGATATCTTCCATCTAGAGATGCGAGCAAATGTCATGTCATGTCTGATGACGGACATGTGACCGTCACAGACACGTCACATTACCAATCCACGAATGACCAATTACTGTCACATGACAAAAATGTGACCGACTTTCCTTATGACGGTCATATCGCATCTAAGTGGACGCGCCATTTCAAATGTCGAAATGTTCTTTTCTGATTTTATCTGGAAGTTGGCGAAACTGTAATCCCATGTCACTCCGAAGTAGTTCATGAACTATTTCTAGTTAATGAACTGCGAAGTAGCAAGCCTCCACACTTTAGAGACTGTCTCGGTTTCAAAGAACATCGAAATTTTTCGTCTCGTAGTAGTCTCGAAAGACACAGGATCGTCTCCTGTCCTTACCACTCCGAGGAAAATTTATCTCATGTTGGTTTCAAGGTTTCCATGTTTTCTTTTTTATGACTAGTCTCGGTTTCAGGTTCGGTCTGTCTCATGTCGACCTTCGACACATTAAAAAGAAACGAAGACTTTCAGTCTGAGATGACTTGTCTTGGGATTATAACGAAATGTGACGATACTGTGTCTTTCGAAACGGAAATGAGACCAAAAATTTCCATGCTCTTTGAGACGAGATCTTTCCAATTTTTAGGTGAGTAATATTGAATTCGATTTCGGGGAAAAAATGAAAATTCAAATTTCACTGGAAGTTCAATGAAATTTTAAATTTTTGAGCACCTTAAAGACAGTAAATTCCTAACTTATTTGAATTCCCAATCAAAAGATAAATATTCAGAAAATTGCGTTGAATATTGAAATAATTGAAAATTGATGTATATATTTATCTGAATTTTCAGAATTTCATTAATGTTCAATCAATTTTTAAGGAATGATTGAACAAAAATTTACAGTTTCCATTCATTCTTTCCATAAAATTTTGTATTACCAATGACGAAACTTCTTGAAATTAAAGTACAAACTATAACGTGGTAAAAATTTTCAAGAAGTGTAGCGGAAATTTCAGCCAAAAGGGCCAGCAAACTCTGGATTTTATATTAGATTTAACAATTAATCCCGACGCCCTTACATAAAAATTAAGAAGGGCACATACAGATACGCCCCCCTTCCGTTTCTACCCTGCCGATCCAGTCAAAGCTCCACCCCTTGGATCCAGAGCCGACCTAGCGCACATATTTTTCTGCAATTTGTGAGGTGTGAATGAATTTACAGTTGTCTCGCATATAATGTCTCGATCATTCTCTATGATATCAAAATACAACGACTTATCCGTTGGAAAAATCACTGTTGAGTAATCATTTCAAAAGATGAGGGTAAATTTGGTGAGCTGCTACCGGAGGGGAAACGTCCATTCAGAATCTGGAGCGCTACCCCCATTATAAAAGGAATGAGTTCCATTATAGTGAAGCTTCCAATCGCTTCTCTCGGAACCCGACATATGCTAGTCGTAAGAAATCAACAAGGAGCGGTGACGTAAGTGTCTGATTACCTTTCACGAAGATATCTCTAGTAACTTATAATTTATAAATTGATGAAAAGTAGACTTTTTTCCTCTTCGAAAACTCTGGAAATTGATCATCCATTTTCGCAGAAAACGTTAAAACTCTCTTGAACTAATCATTCGATTGCGCCTATGCTAAATACCAAACTTAGTTACCATAAGATCTGAAATCCTACCAAAAATGTGGAGTTACGTATAAAAAAATTCAGTAGAAAAACTTAGCGAATACGCTAGAAATTTCTATTGGAATTCTCTAGAAATTCTATTGGGATTATATTAAAATTCTATTTCGTTTTTGCGCCGATTCAATGAGATATTTGATAGGAAAAAGTCAATAGATTTCGATTGTTCTATATGAATATTCTCTTGGAATTTTTTACATAAGAATACTTGGGCATCAATTTTCTAAGTTTTTTCACTCGAATATAGTGGAAAAAACTTGGGAAATCCGTGCTCAATAGTTTTTATAGAAAAAATCTCAAGAGATAAATTCAAACAGAGAAATGGAAATCTATTCACTTTTTCCTGTCAAATATCTAATAGAATCTGCGCAAAAACAAATAGAATTTTAATAAAACCCCCATAGACTTTCTAGAGAATTCCAATAGAATTGTCTAGCGAATTCTCTGAGGTTTTCTATTTCATTTTTTTTATACGTGCATGCCTGACTCTGTTATGTCTGCAGTTCTCATGGATACACTAATCTAAAAGGAACGGTTTAGTTGTTTTTAATGAGGCTTCTTAACTATTAATGTCATTCATTATTAACTATTCACTATTAACAAATCATGTTAATAGTTAAGAAGCCTCGTTAACAGCATTTAAATCCTTCTATCAGTGTCCGAGATATTTCAGTGACGAAATTTTTAAAAAAGGGTGTGATAAAACTCAATGGGGGGAGTAAGACCCATAATCCAACTTGAAGTGCTAACCCACACCCTTCCTAATCCACGAACTATCTAGGATCATACTATGGGGATGTACTCGGGGAGAGGCACCCCTTCCCTTCCCTAGTACGTAATTTCCGTTGCATGTTGGGTTGGGTTCATAGAGTACCCGTGGCTGACTCTTGAAAACCCTGGAAAAACTTACTAGCGGATTAACAATTGTCAGGGGTTAGTTCTTGACCCCTGACCCTAAGCTGTCGAGGCTTCTTTTGTGTTCAATACTAACACAAATTAGTCATTCTATACATTCTCATCTGGAATTTTGTACAAAAATGCTAATTCAATCGAATACTATTCATTAGAATAATGCGCGCTGAGAAAAAATTTCTTTTAACAAAGATGATTTCTTTGATTCAAGAAAATATTCTCTTGGCAAAGAATTCTGTCACTTCAACTACATTTCTACGTATATAAAATTGCTGAAGATCGCTTACCCGAGTGGAAATTTCACTCAGTTAGCTTGAATCTACATTAGTTTTAGGTTCAATAGGTTCAATACTGGTCAGAATTTATTTACATAATTTCATGCTCACACTGAGAGAAAGAAGTCTTCCAACAGGATAACCCGAGCGGCTTATCATCGGTTACCGATGAGGTGCAACCGACATGGTCACCGGTTCCACATAGATTTCGACCTACAAGGAACTCATGAAAACATCACGCAGTTACCGCACAAGTTACAAGTAGTTTATGACCCATCAAAAACTCACGTGATTATTTATTAACCTCATTATTATTAACAATTTGTCAATGATGAATAATTTATTAATTGCCATGAGAAAGCATGTCCAATGATAAGAATCGATTTATACACACAGAAAAAAAAATCACATTATCGGTGAGTGGGCACCCATCCAATTCTGAATCTTATAAGGTTCGGTATGAGGTTCGAGGACCGATACTCGATGTTGCTAAACTTTCATGGTCGTCTGTTTTGCTGAAGTCCAAGTCCGCTATCCTGTGATTCTTGGGAATATAACATTTAGATATTCTAGATGAGGCGAAGATTCGGATTCCCTGATCATTGCCATATGATTTTACCCAAACCTTAATTATGACCGTTCCTAATTAATGAAACTTATTTCTGACCGTTATTTCTGACGTTCATTCCTGACCCTCGTGACCGTTATTTCTGACGTTTCGTTTTGATTCTCATTTCTGAAGTTTTAGCATAAATCTTCCCAAAAATGCATATAATTTGCGTTATATCTGCAATTTAACGGATTAGGAGAATTCACACTTTTCCCATCTGCTCACGTATCACCTCCAATTGAGGAATTCTTGTTTCGATTGCACGACACAAATACTTTCATTATCAATTCAAGTGTATAGAACATTGATTTCAAGTATTGTGCTCTTTGTCCAAAATTTTATGTAATCAAAGTCCTGATAAAGAAAAAATTCTCGATATAACGTAAACTACATCAATTTATGGGAATCACATCATTTATAGTCTTGAGAACGCTTAAAAATTCTCTCGGAACAGGAGAATCCCACCCTGTTGGACAACTTTTTTTTCTCACAATCAGTCTGAGAACGAAATTATTTATCAGGAGATTTCATGATTTTTTAAATTAACAAGAGAATATTTCTTGTACCAAGTAAACCTTCTTTACCAAATTCTCTCATTGTGATTGAATTTTTAGATGGAATAATCATTATCATGAGCTGCAGCTGAAACTATTAACGAAGAGAAAACAACACGTGAATTCTTAAAAAATTGCCATTGGGGCTGAATGGTATTTTTAATTACTCTGGATACTTGTCATCATTAAAAATTCAGGAAATTGACACGATTCCGTCTCTCCGGTGCATTTCAACTCGGCGTCCTCGCTGTTATTTCAAGCACCGTCTAGCCCTCCTTCAATCTCAAGCAAATGTAGCAAAAAAGTCGGAAAAGAGAGAAAACATTCACTATTCGTATGGGATATCGAAATGTATGAAACAATTTTTTCTGGACCACTAGCCCATTACAAAAGATGTCTTCTGGTCTTGACAAGCATTCAGTCGAAGCCTTCATTGCGATTTCCTCCGTGAAAAGGGAGTTGCAAGTATATACATATATCTGTAAATGTATATATAGAATAGAACCAAGAGAGTCCCTTAGGTATCTCTCGCTGAGACGCACTCCCCCGAACTACAATGGGTTGAACGAAACGACTTTCTACGTTGGACCTTTTACCGATGAAAAAGGATCCGCCGCCCCCTTCTCATTTCGTGTTTATCCGTTTCCCCACGTGAAAAAAAGAGTTCTTTCCTCTTGTTGTAAAATTTCTAATCGAAGTTTCAGTAATTTTCTAAATGGATTTCTTATTTTCGAAAGAAGAAATTGAACAGTCAATTATAAGCCAACAATTGTAGCATGATGATATGTTCCTGGAATGGTATTCTGTAGGATTTTCATGAAAGTGGTGAGAACAATTACTACAATAATATTATAACAATCATAAAAATAGATAATAACAATACTTATAGGGAAAATGATAATGATCATGATAGTTTGCTTCAGTTGAGAGCTTAATGATGGAAAAAGCTGCAGAAGCTTTCGAAGTTGATAAGACTGTTATAGTTGGGAAGACTTATATTTTTGTCTCACTGATTCTATGCGATTATATCCCTTTTATGCATTTCTATGCTTCTCCCTTACTCTCATCATTTTCCCTCGAATTTTCCCACTTTCATCTTCTCACTTTTTCTGCATTCTTCCTTCGTGAAAACAATTTTATTTTATGGCTTCTGTTCTGTTGATTCTCACTGGAGGATTGTGTAATCAATCGCGTCAGAGAATCATTAGAGACCACGAGAGAAAATGGAGAATCTAATTATTTCCTCTATAAATTTACTGGGAAGGCAAGCGTTGTTTTGAGAAGTGAGTCTTTACTTATATCAAAAAATTCATGACTCGAAAATTACCAAGCATACAAAATCTCGCACAGAGAAAAAAAATCTTACGCCAAGAAATTTTATATTTGACCATATTTATTTGCAAGAAGTAAATTTGTATCAATGGCTTATGTCGCAGAAAGTTTGCGCTTCACGGAACGAATAATCTCATTTATCACTATCGTTCCGCGTCACAGCATGAATATATTGCATATCGAAATATTGGAACTGCATAACAAAAAAATCATAAAAACAATAAATACTTGAAGACTGATGATTTTTCTAATGAATTGACTGAGTTCATTTGTGATAAAATCATACTTGAGTTGAAGAATATTTTAAGGCATGAAACCTTTCTCGAGCCACATCAGTGAGATGCCTGAGAAAATTAACGAATTGAAGAAAAATGACATGTTCGAGACCAATATGTTTCAGATATTAGAATTTTTTTTCTCAATGTGTTTATTCGAATGAGTGATGCCGTGAGACGAGACAAGACGAGAAACTGCATGTTCTCCTCTCGTCTCGTTGTCAGGAAACCATTCTCCTGTCTCATCTGGTCTCGTATCGAAATAGGAGAGCAATTTCTTCTCTCTTCTCGTCGAGAATTGAGATTCTCTCGCCTCTTCTCGTCCCGTCTCGTCTCGTCATGTCTCTCGTCTCGTTGTCAGGAAACCGTTCTCTCGTCTCGTCTCGTATCGAAATACGAGAGCAATTTCTTCTCTCTTCTCGTCGAGAATTGAGATTCTCTCGCCTCGTCTCGTCTCGTCATGTCTCTCGTCTCGTTGTCAGGAAACCGTTCTCTCGTCTCGTCTCGTATCGAAATACGAGAGCAATTTCTTCTCTCGTCTCGTCGAGAATTGAGATTCTCTCGCCTTGTCTCGTCCCGTCTCATCCCGTCTCGTCTCGCCTCGTTTATCTCATCTCGTCTCATTTCTCTCGCGTCTCACGGTACCAGTAATGCGAATCGCGCTGTAACACGAACTAAGCTTAATGCTTGGAAAATCATTGAACGAAAATGTTTCAAAATTTTTTAATACTTTTCAACAACAGACTTGATTGTTTTTCAGTATTTTCTACTCACTCGTCTAATTGATATTACAAAATGGAGACTGGCTTTGCGGCGTTTCTCTAGCAAAGTACCAATGAAGGGTTAACAAAAGTCGTTCCATAAAGGCAACGCCTGGATTGATGAATTAAGTATTCGCGATGGGCATGCATTTCTAGACTTCCTTCTCCCGTACTCAGACTAATTGATGAACGAAGGAAAAATACGACAAACGTTATCGTGTTCTCACCCTGAAATGGGTGTAAATGGTTCTGCCCGGTGAAATGCATTGCGAAGAATAGAAAAAATAGCTGTCTTTTCAGGATTTTTTCCTTGAAATTGAATAATTTTCCAGCAAAATCTCAGTAAAATTGTCCGTGCACGGCGGTAAAATGAGGGGCACATTGACTTTTTATGTAAAATGAAATTCATAAAATATAACAGGTGGCACGGAATTGACTACACGTAGAGCAAATCTTTGAAAAAATTCTAGTGCTAGTACTGGAAAAATCACAATCCACCGGCAATCAAAAATTGTAGTGCTGTTCATGTAAAATTTCTGGTCGATTTGGGTAAAACTTATGGACATTTCTGATAAAATTTCTGGGAATTTCTGTGAAAATTTCATATCAATACGAGAAAGCCTCATATGGTACCCAATAATATAAAATTTCCAGTGGCGGTACTGGAATTTTCCCCTAGCTGACGCTTTGATCCCCTTTTCCCGTGTTAGCACCACAATTTTTCTAAAAAAATTCTCCCCGCGTATTAAGGCTCTAAAAAATTTCATAATATACATGAGAATTTATGCTGAATTAATAATCTATTTCCACCAGATTTTCAATGAACTTTTTCCTGGTGCTGGGAAATCGAGACGAGTCTACTGTATAGCTCGGTAATTTTTCTTGGGATTTATAGAGATAAATTATCGTATTATTTTTTCTCGTGTAGGGCCGAAATACAAATAATTTCACAAAGTGCTCAACTTCGTAAAGAAAACCAATGACGTGCAACAATGAGCCAAATATGTGGCCATTTTTTTTTGCTGAATAACGCGAACTTGGCGTTAGAATAATCAGTTGCTCAATGAATTTCTCCAGTTCACGATTAAATAAATTATTACAATGAAGATTGTATATATCTCCTTTTACATGAGAAGAGTGATCTTTGGGAATTCTTCAAACTTTCTACAGAACTGGAATCTCTTATGAAAATACTGAATGTTATTCGAAGGAAAATGAGGCGCAGGAGGACGCAATAGCTTAAGAGTTGCAGCATAGTCACTAAGTTTAGAATATAGAATCCGTGGTGATTTATTTATTTATTTATTTTTAGGTCTTTTGAGTCCCCTTTTGCGGGTCTCATTTCGGCACTCTATCCAACCCTACGCATGCGGCTGTGGATTCTACACAGTACCGCATTCGCACTCCTATAGAACATAGGAGTAGCATGGGAAACCACAGGAAACCCATGCCGGTACAGACGGTTACTCTATTAGCAACCTCCCGCTCGCCGGAGCCTTCCGTTGAAAAATTCGGTTCCACGGGGAATCGAACTCACAACCTTTCGCACACTAGACTTGCGTCTAGCCCACTCGACCACCGACGTCGGTATTTTATTTATTTAGTATCGAAAATAGGAATGGGCGATATTTAAAAAAATATAGATTATCGAAGAATTGATGTTTTTTTAAAAAAAATCGATATTGTGAATCGATTTTTCAGGAAAAAATATCGGTTATTCAAAAAATCGATGTTTTACTCATTATACAGGAGAAAAAACAATGTTTTTTAAATTTTTTTTTTCTCGAGGAACTTACGTTTCAATAACAAGTACTACTGGAGAATTAAATTTTGAATCGTGAACGAGGGTTTTTGATTAATTGAAGAAAATATATTGAATATTTTCCGATAGCTGCAATAATTGTTAAAAATTTTAATTTAAAAAGAATTGAAATTTTTTTTTTCAATTTAAAAAACCAATAGACGACTGGACTTGTTCACTTATCATTTATAACATACATACTGTGGAAAATAATTACTTCTGATTGCGGATAAATTATTATTTTGTTTATTCTCGATCAATCAATATTATTCTTCGACAAAAAAATTAAAAATTTTGTTAGCTTGGACAGAAACATCGATTTTTGGAAAAAAGAATCGAAAATCGATTAATCGGCCGGTCAAGACATCGAATGAAAAACATCAATATTTGGGCATGAAAAATCAATGTTTTCGATTAATGGGTAAACATCCCTAATCGAAATGGATGTCCACAACGATTTCCTTCGTTGCTAAACATGACAATGTTTTTCAAATTTCAATATGTCATAACAGCGTAGTTTGCAGAACAGCCAAACTATGGAATTGTGGGAATGGTAGGATTCATCAATTCCTCTGTTCCCATTATTGAAATCAATCAAATATTCCCAGGATATTTCGCCGGCTCCAGGAAACTTTCCGCTCGGTAGATGAGCACATTACCTACTCAGCTATACGCTCGACTATTATTGGAGAATTATTCGGTTGAAAAAGTCGAAATTTCGTGACTTCCCCTCAATCCTGCGGAGGTGAACATGTCACAAGGTATAACGGCGATAATGACGGAAACTATTAGTCACCCTTCTAAATCATTCTCCTGGTAGTCATTTGGAGATGTCTCGAGGCAGTTTTTCAACACTGAAAACCATTTATAAGAATGAAACTGAATCTCCCTTGGAATCCACGCCATTTTGGCCGAGACTTGATTCTTCAAAATCCAATCAAAATGACTCACGCAAACGGGTAGACCCCCAAGGGGCTGCCAGGCAGCGTGAATCAAGGCTAATGCAATTACATCCAACACTAACGAGCTAACTGTTGATAGAAAATGGCTGTATGCTCCGTTGACTGCAAACAGTAAAGCCATTACGGTTTCGTTCAGGGCTCCCATTTTATGTTTCCCCCTAGTGCTCTTGACAAAGACCTATAAGATTTCTCATGTGCAGGTCCTGTGAATAAAGAAAGTTTATGTATCGTTAAAAATTGCTAGAGTATCAAGATATGCCATCTAAATCATATGAGTACTAGAGGGTCCATCTGTACTAGAGAGGGCATACGGGTTAAGGATGTGAGCTTCATTGTTAGAAGAAAGTTGAAATTTCATGGGGAGATAAGTCGTAGTTTTCAGGAGAGTAACATTGTATTCGACTTAGGGGGAATCCATCATGAAATTTTTAATTTGACTAATCATTTCTCCCATGCGAATTTCAGCCGGTAGAATTACACGATTCGCACGGAGAGAATTAAATAGTAAACATTACCATGATCATAGGAGAAATTACTATGTCACATGTTAATGCTTACTATTATACATAGAAATGCTTACCATGCATGCATGAAAAAATTCAATAGAAAACCTAACGAATTCGCTAGAAAATTCCATGGGAATTCTATAGAAATTCTATGGCCTTTCTGTAGAATTTCTATTGGATATCTGTTAACAATTTTTATTTGTTTTTTGCGCTGATTCTGTTAGATATTCAATAAGAAAAACTCAATAGATTTCGACTTTCTATGGAAATTTTTCTCTTGAGATTTTTTCTATTATTATAGAATTATTGTGCACACATTTTTCTTTTCTGCTGGCTTTTGTTTTATTTTGCATTACAGAATCCAAAAAAATCTCAAGAGAAAATTCCAAACAGAAATTCGAAATCCATTTTTCTTATCGAATATCCAATAGAATCAGCGCAAAAGACAAATAGAATTTTTCAATAGAATTCCAATAGAAATCCTACACAAAGGCCATAGAATTCCTATATAATTCCAATAGAATTTTCTAGCGAATTCGCTAGGTTTTCTATGGAATTTTTTCATGCGTGTATCCATAGAAATGGTTACCATGTGAATGGAAAAATGATCCTATGAACATAGGAAGTATTTCTAAAATAACTGGTTGAAATTCGAATTGCCTCTCGATGCGTTCATAAACTCAAGACGCTTAAGGCTTAAACCCTTTGAAAAAATTAAACAAATTGAACTCTCTATTTGCAATTTGCCTATTAAATTCTACAATATTTTTGTTCGATATTTATATATTTATTTAAATAACAAAGCTTCAATTATAAATAGTGCATGCATTAAAAGGAGATAATCAATTAGAAATAAATAAACAATTTATTTCATTCAAACAGTGAATTATTACACATCAATAAATTCTATTCCTTCGCGATCTAAATAATGATTCCACTTCTAACTAATGAAGTTAACTTCTATGAAGAGAGCATTTCTTTACATTTATCAAACTTTTCATTTGGTATTAATAAAAATACAACTGAACATTTAATTTAGGTTTTTATGGGTTGTATTAGGAGCTCTCTGAATAAATCCATTGTTCCATTCAAAACAGAATTTCTCTTATCGATGGTTATTACAACAAGAAAATTGTCGTTCTTGAAGTAATGATATTTCTGTGTAAGATTGATCTATTCATGTTTCATTCCTTAATGAAACGAATATTCATCTTTTAGTTCACAGTTTTTCCGAAATTTCGAGAAAATTCTCGAAATAGGCATTCTGCCACACAATGACGTGAGTTGATATCACGTAAAGCATCCTAGAATTTTTCTCCGTGTGGGTACTCATCAAGCGCACGTAATCTCTCTATTTGAGCGAGTTGCTTTACTACTCAACCACCAAAGCGTAGGTGTATAATCATTATAAAAATTTCCGCGATTTTTCTCTCCGTGTGTTGATTGATAACTTTAACTTAGGAGAGCAGCAAATGTGCACGAACAGAGTAGCTCAACTGGATCTAGTAAGGGGGATAGGACTGACCTCGTTCTCCCCCAATATTGATTGCATTTCTCTTTTTATCATTATCCAATTTATTATCAATTTTCGTCAAGAGGGGAATTCTCACAGCGATTCTCACGCGTCATCAGTTTTACTGAGCTCCCCAGAAGCTGTTGAGGACTCCATTCCTATTTTCACTCAGTCGGAAGTTTTACACGAATGGCTGCGCAACCATTTCCGTTCATCGAAGAAATCGAAGATCCCGTACACGATGTTCCCTTCAAAGAAGGACCTTATTCCTCGTGAGGGTGACGACGGTAAAAGCCATTTCTTTTTGTACGAGGAAGGGAAAAGTGTCAAATTGAGAATGGCCATCCCATATTGAATTGCTCTTCATATGAATCTGTTGCATTAAAAGTAGCAGGGTACTTCACATAGACTTATCTCGTTATATGGTTCGTATACTGATAGAACGGATTAGTTATTGTTAACGAATGGATTTTGGTTGGAGGTTAGGGTCTATTCGGTCTCACCAAATGTTCATTCGTTAATAGCCATTCAAGTGAACCATTCGTTAACTATTAACGAATATTCATTTGGTCATATTCAACTCTACCATTCGTTACTAGTTAACGAATCTCGTTTGGAATAAATGAATCATTCTATCAGTGTATGGTTATTCCTCCAAGTCCACCACGCATTTTCGATACATACACGGAGAGAACTATTCAATAAAAATGACGTATATTTTCCGTAATTCCAGAGCGATATGTGGTTGTAGGAAATTTTACGGAACTGTTACGGAATTTTTCCAAAGCGTTCCGTAATTTTTATCTGAATCTCCTGTGAAAATTACGATACCGTCACTTAAATTTTCTGTGTCGATTCCGCAATCGGTGAGCGAATTGTGAGTTCTGTAATTTTTACTGAACATTTCTCTCCGTGCAGAGAAACATTTATTTGGAAATGTAAACCTACCCGCCAAAACACTGGGGCGTCAGTCTGCACTGTTAGAAAAAATCTGAAATTTAATGGTGAGTTGACTACTAATTTTCGAGACAGTGACACTGAATACAATTTAAGAGAAAAAAAATCATGAAATTTCAGGTGTCACTGAAAATTCAGTAAAATTCCAGAATTTAAAGCAGCATAGAGAAGAGAATTTCTTAATTTATTTGAATTTTCAATCTAATATGAATATTCAGTGCCAAATTACATTGAATTTTCAGTGAAATTTGAAATTTCATGAGTTATTTCCCCCTAAATCGCATTTAGTGTCAATGTTCTGAAAATTCAAGAATATATTTACCGGAATTTTCTGGTTCTCTTTGATTTTCCCACGAAATTTTGAATTTTCAATGCCGAAATTGCTTGAAATTTTATTGGGAATTTTCCTCATCCAAATGTCAGCCAATAGAATTGCACTATTCGACTGTTATTTCATATAGTCAACATGGTATTCAGCTGATAATTTTTGATAATTCAACTGGTAATTTTTCATGTTGACTATATTTGTGGAAAACAAAAGATTCCGTGGTCGAGTGAACCCCTGGTTGGAACTGTCAGATGGATTTTGTCTCATAGTGCAATTCTTTTGGCCGACATTTGGATGGGAAAATTTCCTCCCGAATACTACTCGAGCTTCAAAATTAATCAAGTAATTCCCTCAAGATTCCCTGCACACAAATGAAGCTATCGGGTTTGCAACGAACCTATCGAGAATTGCTCGATAATTTTGAAGCTCGAGTGGTATTACTTGTGGTAATTAAATTCGAAAAAAATTTCCAAACAGTGTGCCGGAAATTTCAGACAAAATTTTTTAATAGTGTAGGGGTTTCTGTTCTTAGAGAAAGACATTACACTTCAAGAAAAAACTCGGAGAATTATTGCGATTGCATGGTAAAATGTGTTAATTTTGACTGATCCGTAAAAATTCAAGCGCCAGCGGCGCAAACTTTGCTGCAAATTACAAAAATTTTTCTCGTATCTAACACGAAAAATTCAAGCATTTCACAGCAATCTGAGTTTATCTTTAGCGAAAACCGCAATAATGGCCTAGAGTAGGAGAAGAAACAAATGGATTTGGTTGAAGTCTAGGGTCTATTCGGTCTCACCAAATGTTCATTCGTTAATAGTTAACAAATGTTCATTCGTTAATAGTTAACAAATGCATATTTGAGGGGCCTTGTTTGACTCGACTTTTATCTTTCATGTGAACCATTCCTTAACTACTAACGAATATTTATTTGGTCATTTTCAACTACCATTTGTACCATTTGTTAATAGCTAACGAATCTCGTTTGAAATAAATGAATCACTCTATCAGTGTAGACACAGGGGTTCCGTTCTACCTTAAGGAAGTATAGTCTCCACTGCGAGAGAGTACTAGTGATGCCGTGAAATATTTCACGAAACATCATGAGACAATACTTTGAAGAGATTGTCTCGGTTTCAGTGAATACGGAAATTTTTGGTCTCGTCTCAATCGAGAAATACGCAGTATCGACTCCTCTCGTGATGACTTCGAGTCAATTTATCTCATCTCGGTTTCCAGTTTTTCGCGTTTTTTATATGTAGAAAACCGAGACGAGACAAACCGAGACAAAAAGCGAGATTTTGTATTAAAAAACATGGAAAACTTGAGAGTGAGATGAGATAAATTGACTCGGAGTCATCACGAAAGGAGTCGACACTGCCTACTTCGAGACTTAGATGAGAGCAAAGATCTTCATGTTCATTGGAGACCGAGATCATCTCTCCAAAGTTTTATCCCGTAAAGTGTCTCACGGCATCACTAGAGAGTACTTGCCAAAATATCTCATATTGCAGAAAATAGTCCAACTACAACGGGATAATATTTTTGCATCATACTGCCCTCGTCCATTATCCAAAATTTACGTTCCCGCGAGCGCTACGTAATTTCTAGATGATCAGCCTATCCTACGATGAATGAAGATCTAAATAAGCAAGAGAAATTCACGGTGAAGTGCACATAAAGTGACATAAGAAAGTGTGAAAAAAATGAGGAGAGAGGCAAAAAGAAAAGGAAGATTGAACACTGAAAAGAGAGCAAGCCTGCTCAAAGGTAGTATCTCACGTACAACGCGAGGGTTGGCTGAACGAGAAAAAAAAAATGACAGAAAAGCTGGGACTAAGGGGTGGGGGATGTGTACATACGAATATGAATATCCTCCGTGAATCATGAGTTGCGCTTCCCCCCTCATTGACAGGAGCCCTTTGCTCCAAATCCCGCCTGTAAAAGAAAAATACGACAATGCACCGAGGGTTGCGATTTAAATGCACTCACTGGTGATTGGTTGATACTATGGGGTGCTGGGCGTGGCCACGTGCCTTATGATTTTATATGTAGCCTCTTGACGAGTATCCCTCCTTTCCGCATTCGAATTGTGCCATCTCCCTTATTCATCCACTCGTACTATCTCGCGCTTTTTCCCAACCAGATTCACCACTCCCCTGTCTCCCTCGACGTCTCTCTAGCATCATGCCTTCTGCATTCTTTCTTTTACTCTGGTACCTCCTCACCACCCGTTTCTGCATAATAATAAGTAGAATTCCTTAATGTTTATGATGATATATACTCCATCGCGGAAACAGTATATCTACGCTTCAAATTGCTGTTAATGTATATTCAATGAGAATTATTCGAAATGTTGTATCAAAACTTTAATTTTCGTCCCATTCGCAATGTCACTTTGGAAAAAGCATCTATTGACTTTTTATCTCATGTTATAAAATCTGGATAATGGAAGGAGACTCGAGAATAGAGCGTGCTCAGCACGTTAATATTCATAATTCTTGAGCCTGCCTGGGCTCCCGATAAGTGGAGACTACGCGCGGGGAAAATCCCAGGAATATGAGGTATTTTCATACACATTTACTTCTCTCCTATATATCGAAGTGTTTCGATGGGTAATACCTGGAAGTAATTCCATTCTATTTACAGATATTTCTCTGATATTTCATAGACAGTCAAATATCATTGGACTCGATTTAGACGGACAAATCATGAATTTCAAGAAAATTGTCGTTTTTTGGCGTTTTTAAAAAAATAGTTTTTATGCAAATAACTATACAACCGCTGAGGCGATTGTCTTCACAGACTAATCAGTTCTAAGTTACATGGAGATGCGTCGATTGAAAACAAAATCAAATTGCACCGATCGTTTAAGAGAAATCGTGTCCCAAAATAGATAGAGTGATTCATTTATTCCCAACGAGATTCGTTAACTGTTAATGAATGGTAGAATTGAATATGACCAAATAAATATACGTCATGAAACGTGGAGTTATCATGAAATTTCTACTTTTAATTTTTGACGACATTACCATAACTTCCTCCCTTTGGGTCGGAAAGTTAATTAAAACATTCATTAAAGAATGAGGCCAAATTTGTAATTAATTGAAAATTCAAGACTATTTTTACCACAACTTTTTGAATTTCGATTCATTTTTATGACATAATCAAAGTGAGATTTAGAGTACCAATTGATTTTTCCATCAAATTATAAGTTTTCAACAATGAAATTCCTTGAAATTTTACTGAAACCATTGGTTCATGAAAATTTCCAAAATGAAGTGCACCGAAAATGTCAGCAGAAAGTTTTCAATATTGTGGGATCATTTAATATCAACCCCATACCGTTCCTTGGACGACATGTCACATTGGGGTTTCTGCTTTGAATAAAAATTTCACGATTCTCCTATCTACCTAACTAGTATTCTTGTCGTGTAGGACACTACACGCGTAGAGACCACTCGACGCGCGAAGTACCCAATTCCTTGAGTTTGTTAGTGGAGGCCTGTTGCATCTTCTGTAGCCTCGAGGTATTGTTGAAAAATCTCTCGAAATAATAAAATAAAAATGTTTCACTTCCTCTCTACACGACTGAACGTCAGAAAAGATGGAGAGATTCTTCAGAACCTTTGAAGTCTCATATTTTGCTGAAAAAAAAAACACATCTGTTTTTCCAAGTTTTCGTTCGCGTCATATTACGATATATTGACAATAGCACAATGAGTGCTGGGACTTTTCGACAAGTTTTTTTGTGACCGGTATTATCCAACAGTTGAACGGTCATACATTTGAAGAATATTCGCGTAGTAATGATTTTTTTATTATCCGAGTATGAAATCATTTGCTATTAAAAACAAAACTGGCGAGCAATCATCATTGTTAATTTTTCTATTCTCCATGAATGGTTCAGTGGAAATACGGAAGACCATCAAATTTAAGTGCTCTGATATTCTAATTTTCTGTATAATTCAGATATTGAGTTACAACTTCTGAAACATTGAATTTATCCGAGAATTTTTCCCATCTGAACTTCAGCCAATAGAATGCAATTAATTGCATTATTTAACTGGTATTTTATATAGTTAACACGGTATTCAACTGATACTTTTTGATAATTTCACTGGGAATTTTCCTCATCCAAATGTCAGCCAATAGAATTGCACAATTCGACTGTTATTTCATATACACGGAAAAAAATAAATCGGTAAAAGTCTTGCGATCGCAAGGAATTTCCCGAAGATTCCAAAAAGTTTCATTGTTCTTCGTGCATGAAAAATGGGGATCTTCGGGAAGCTCCTTGCGATCGCAAGACTTTTACCGATTTATTTTTCTCCGTGTAGTCAACACGATATTCAGCTGATAGTTTTTGATAATTTAACTGATAATTTTTCATGTTGACTATATTTGTGGAAAGCAAAAGATTCTGTGGTCGAGTGAACCCCTGGTTGCAACTGTCAGATGGATTTTGTCTCATAGTGCAATTCTTTTGGCTGACATTTGGATGGGAAAATTCCCTCCCGAATACTGCTCGAGCTTTACAATTAATCGAGTAATTCCCTTAAGGTTCCCTGCACACAAACGAAGTCGTCATGTTTTTCAGGAAAAATCACCGATGCGTCAAGTTTTTAACCGGAAAAACTTGACTCCTTCGTTTGTTTGCAACGAACCTATCGGGAATTGCTCGATAATTTTGAAGCTCTCGTGGTAATACTTGTGGTCATTTTTCATGTTGATAAATATATGAAAAACAAGAGATTTCCTGGTAAAACAAGCCCCTCATTGGAACTGGCAGAGGGATTTTGTCTCATAGTGCAATTCTCTTCCGAATACCATTCGAGCTTCATAAGTAATCAGGTATTTCCCTGAAGGTTCCCTGTATACAAACAAACTCATCCAGTTTTTCAGGAATAATCAGTCGTGCTTTGCACTCGTGATTTTTTAACCTGAAAAACTTGACTCCTTCATTTGTTTGCAAGTAATGGGTTTATGAGTAGGATTGAATTAATAACTCTGTGAATTTAATTTGACTGTGACTCTTCATTCAGTCGCACGTAGATGACGCATCTCGATCTTTACCCCCCCCCCTCTGCGGGTTTTGATTAAGTCATATTATCAATTCAATCTATGAGTAATACGTGAACAATTATAAAGGATGTCCCAAAATGGGCAACCTAAATTTTAAGCGATGAAAGAGGGTGGAATTCTGAGTCGAAAATCCTTCTTAATTTGTGGCTCCGGATGATAGTTGGCGAGTTATTATCAATAAAGTTAACCAATGACACCGTTGTTGGACTGGGATTACTATGACCTGGCCACTGGTGAATCAATTTTTCAAGAACTTCAGGAACGTCTTGATTAACTTTATGGTTATATTCAAAATTATTCTCATAATAATTAAATTTCTACATCAAAAGAGTGGTAGCCTCCGAGAACGGATCAGTTCTGATCCATTTGGCGAATCCAAATCAACTCAAATGGTGCTGATATTCTTTTCAGAAGAATCCTCTACCTCTTCTTTCGTCCCTGTCCACCGGTCGCTACTCCTTTGCACTTTTAACCCTACGCTGACGTAATTTTTTAACATTATCCACTAATAACTTATCAACTATTGCCCGGAGCAAAAGGTCAAAGAGGAATTTTCGACTTAGAATTCGATCCTATATCATCCTTTAACACTTCGGTCATTCATTTTAGAATACCCTATATTTCGGGATTCAGTTTAGGTGAGAAATTTAAATAAGTTCGATTTTCACTCGAAATTTGGAAGTTGAGTTTTGTGTATAAATCTGTACTTCCACATTAAAAGGGTTCACTCTATCGCATCTAGTTTCCGAAATAGTCATGTTCTTGTCTCCGCAACTTCCATTGGAAACGATGTTAAATTATGTGTTTTATCTTCTCTAGAGACATCATTTTCTGCATTATCGAAATATGTTTGGATTTGAAATGTGCGGAATGTTATCCTTTAATAAGAAATTCAATGTAACGTTTTTTGAAGCCAATCTATTCGGCATATTGTGTCATTAGATTTTTTATAAATGATCATAGCATACATTAAAGATATTAGGATAATACTATGTTATATTACATTCTATACTATACTATATTATAATACATTATGCATATAAAATGGTATATGTAATATAGCGCAATATCGTATACTCAATGCATGTTATTATTGTTATCAGTTTATTATTCAATTTTTTTAATGTACATTATATTTTATAATACATACATATAGTACTCTATTATATATTGTATATTAAACATAGAATATATAATATAGTATAGTATTATCGTAATATCTTCAATGTATGCTATCATCACTTATAAAAAATCTAATGACACTATACGCCGAATAGATTGGCATCAAAAAACGTTACAATGGATGTATTCTATATAAAAAAGTACAATACATTCCTGAAATTTTTCCTTCGGAAAATTTGATATTAACTTAAGAAGTCTAATACAACACTATTCACTACAACTGACATACATTAAGCCCCATGGAGGAGGCATACGCGCGCAAAGCGTGCGGACTAATTTAGTTAATATAATCGGAGTATACCTAACTCCATATTGAAAAGGTGGGTCCTTTTTATGTGGACATCCACAATTTATGCAATGGGGACCAATGTATGTATGGTGCTAATGGATTATTACAAATTACATGATTAAAATTCAGTAGATAAATAAATGCACAAAATTACACGACACAAAAAGTTTTTGTTTCATAAAAAAACAGAATATATTTGATTTCAACAATCTAAGTTACACAAATACGAAACAAATTATTTCATCGTTTTGCAAAAATGAGTGAAATCTTTCGAAAAAGTAACGAATATTTTTGTAGAAAAAAACTGAGCCAAGAAATTTTTTTGTTTGATTGCCCCTGGAAGTTAGGAGAATGTTTTTTAAGAAAAATATGATTTACATGGAAAATTTCAAACAAATTGAAAAATAAATGCAAATAAGCCAAGTTGAGGCATTTTCAAAACGTCCTAATAGTGCGCAATCAGATGTCTCTAAGGAGGATTGCTCTATTTTGTAAGATTTAAAGAAAAATAATATCTACGAAAAATAACCTTTCGTGTTTTGATCCGCGCCAAAGATGTTGATGCTGTCTTTAGCAATTTTTTATTATTAAAATGCATGTTCCGGTACTGCAGTGCATTCGCTCACTGTCGAGTTCGTGTCACTAACCGGGTAATCATATAAAATGACAGTGGAGATAGAGCACAATTAATCGCAAAAATTTATAATAGTAGTTAATTCGTGATGTGTTTGCTTATTCAGACCGCGAATTGTTAAAACATAATCGGATTTTTAAAAAATTAAATTTCAGTCAACAGCCATATCACGCTGAAACCGCCAGTTCTCGTCCGATCACTGAAGCTAAGCAGCGTTGAGCGTGGTTAGTACTTGGATGGGTGACCGCTTGGGAACACCACGTGCCGTTGGCTCTTTCTTTTGATTGTTTTTTCCTTTTCAAAATAGCTGATTAGCAATAAAATGTCACTGAAAAACAATCATATTTTGCTAATTTTCTTTCACTTCGCGAGTTGTTGATCATTTGTTTTCAGTCGTGGGAACTGGAAAATTTAATTGCGGGATCGACGAGTTCATAAAGTTTTTTGATTTGTATATAGGAGTGTGGTAGACTCTATTTAGCACTCATTCGGCGAAAGACGCATCTTCTAATTTCATTTCATGAAATTTACATTATTTTCAACGGTGTTTAGTACCTCAGTTCTATTTTCGATCACATCACGGATCCTTACGTTATATTCAAAATTTTTTTCAACAAAATTTCAGCCAACAGCCATATCACGCTGAATACGCCAGTTCTCGTCCGATCACTGAAGCTAAGCAGCGTTGAGCGTGGTTAGTACTTGGATGGGTGACCGCTTGGGAACACCACGTGCCGTTGGCTCTTTCTTTTGAATTTTTTCCCTTTCAATATCGCAGGTAAGCAATGAAATATCATTAATAAGCAATTAGATTTCGCTAATTTCCATTCACTTCGCGACTAAGCAATTGCATTGCGCAGACAAGCAATGAATGTCATTGATAAGCAACTAGATTTTCCTAATTTCTATTCACTTCGCGACTAATTGATTATTTGTTTTCATTTTTGGGAACTAGACAATTCGATTGCGGGATCGCCGAGTTTAGGAAGTTTCTTGAGTTGAAATTTATGGAGCTCTTTTCAGCCGTATTTAGGAATACGGTAGACTCTACCGCACAATGATAATCAATGACATTTCATTACTTATCTGTGCTATTGAAAAGGAAAAAATTCAAAAGAAAGAGTCAACGGCACGTGGTGTTCCCAAGCGGTCACCCATCCAAGTACTAACCACGCTCAACGCTGCTTAGCTTCAGTGATCGGACGAGAACTGGCGTTTTCAGCGTGATATGGCTGTTGGCTGAAATTCTGTTGGAAAAAAAATCCGAACGTATACTAAGAAATGATAATCCAATCGAAAATAGAAATGAGGAACTGAACAGCTTTGAAAATAGTGGTAATTTCGTATTAGGATTTTGTTCCTCCTGAGCTAATCGTCCTAAGTGATCATTCAGGTCTATGGGGCGAACAGTAGATTCAAACGGATGATGAAAAACAATAGTTTTTATGACTATATAAATAGTGCTGGTAGGGAAGCGTTGCTCTTATACATTTATTGAAAGCTTATCCCTGTCTCGTAGTGGGAAGGGATTCGTTTCGTAAAATTTAAGTAGCTTGGTTTGAGAAAGCTTTAATTATGAAAGTTTTACAGAGGAATCTCTTATAGTGGAATCTGGGGATGGTGCATCTGTATCAAGGGTAAAACGGACCGCGGTATTCTGGATCTGTTCGAGGTTATTTATCACAATTTAAGAATTCAAAATTAAATTCAACAGCGCATGGCGAGGTATTAATATCAAGCCTCACCAGTACTTACCATTACCGAGGTTTAGCGACGGGGATGCAGCCGGTATGCACCCCAAAAAATCCCAATATCACCAAATCATCATAATATATTAGGGTGGGTCACTTAATTCTTGGTATCACTACATTCAGATGTTTAGGGATTCAGACACCTATATAGGTGTCTGAATCCCTAAACATTTGAATGATGATGATTTGGTGACATTGGGATTTTTTGGGGTTCATACCGGCTCCATCTCCGTCGCTAACCCTGGGTAATGTTAAGTACTGATGAGGCTTGATATTAATACCTCGCCATGCGCTGTTGAATTTAATTTTGAATTCTCAAATTATGATAAATAAACTCGAACAGATCCAAAATACCGCGGTCCGTTTTACCCTTGGTACAGATGCACCATCCCTAGATTCCACTATGAGAGCTACATTCCTCTGTAAAACTTTCATAATTAAAGCTTTCTCAAACCAAGCTACTTAAATTTCACGAAACGAATTCCTGCTCACCACAAGACAGGGATAAGCTTTTAATCAAATGTATAAGAGCAACGCTTCCCTACAAGGACTATTTATATAGTCATAAAAACTATTATGTTTTTCATCATCTGTTTGAATCTACTGTTGGCCCCATAGACCTGAATGATCACTTAGGACGATTAGCTCAGGAGGAACAAAATCCTAATACGAAATTACCACTATTTTCAAAGCTGTTTAGTTCCTCATTTCTATTTTCGATTGGATTATCAATTCTTAGTATAAGTTCTGATTTTTTTCCACCAGAATTTCAGCCAACAGCCATATCACGCTGAAAACGCCAGTTCTCGTCCGATCACTGAAGCTAAGCAGCGTTGAGCGTGGTTAGTACTTGGATGGGTGACCGCTTGGGAACACCACGTGCCGTTGGCTCTTTCTTTTGAATTTTTTCCTTTTCAAAAGCGCAGATAAGTAATGGAATGACACTGATAAGCAATAGATTTGACTAATTTCTATTCAGTTCACGTCTAACTAATTATTCGTTTTCATTTTTGGGAATTAAAAAATTTGATTGCGGGATTAACGAGTTCGCGAAGTTTATGGAGCTCTTTTCAGCCGTATTTACGAGTGTGGTAGACTCTATTTGGCATTACTCGGCTAAAAACCCATCTTCTGGTTTCACATCATGAAATTTTGTTCAGATCACGGATTCTTGAGCTATAGTCAAAATTTTTTTCAACAAAATTTCAGCCAACAGCCATATCACGCTGAATACGCCAGTTCTCGTCCGATCACTGAAGCTAAGCAGCGTTGAGCGTGGTTAGTACTTGGATGGGTGACCGCTTGGGAACACCACGTGCCGTTGGCTCCTTTTTTTGAATTTTTTTCCAAGAGTATCAACAAAGCAACTGATGAACTACTCCATTTATCTCATTTCTATTTTTTGTAAGTAGTGCTCTGTTTTTCCTTCATTATTGGTCAGACAATATTGAAGGATGAAAAATCGAGAACAGTGCATACGGTCAGGCTGAGAAGATCGTGTTTTTGGTTTTCAGAGGTGGAAGACAAGGATGTAAGTGGGAATTGGGGAAAGTGGGGTAACTCTGAGGGGCACAATCTCCTCAATTCTACTATACTATGCCCCAAACTGAGGAATTTGAATTTTCCATACATCAACGGTTTTATGCATAGCATATAGAAAAAAAAAATCTAAAATATTGACTAATTATTAGTCCTAGTGAAATACTTTTTGTAGAAAGTTCAAGGGCAATGAGTTCAGTCATATGTCAAAATAATTGATCAGAAACTGTCTATCCAAATATTTCATAAAATAATAAACGTATTGAATTCTTTCATGTTTATATCGATGCGTTTGATTCTGTAACGGATATATAAATGAAAAAATTATCCACTGAAAAAAATAACCAGCCAATGTAATCAACACATGCCTCTAGCTCGTTATTATAAATTCAATCCCCCGTTAAATTGAATTCCCCTTTCTGTAGACGAAAGAAGATTTGGCATGAGAAAAATATTGATTTGATGATGGTGCAATTAGCAGGCGAAGAATAAAAATTTGAGAAGTCAAATCCAATAACGATGAATGAGTTAATTTGTACTCTTACGGGTGATCCTTGGCAAGAGACATACTTGATAGATGTAAACTTGGACTCTTCAAATGTCTCATCAATGACAACCGATGACTTATTGGGTGTTTTAGAGGATGAGCCAGACAGCGATTCTAAAATTCAGAGTCACGTTACTCCGTTGCAAGAGTACATTTCTAATGATCGCGCAGAACATAACTTCAGAGAAATTCCATTTGTACTTCACATAAGCGATGTACACATTGATTCGAAAGTTGTGAACGAAAGTGATGAGGGTGAAAAAAGTAGGAAAGAATCAAATGTTAATACGGAAGATGGTCGTATGATTCACGAATCCCCGGACTTTTGCAAGAGTTCTAAATCTACAGAACAGTAAAAGAATGAGATATTTAGCAGTAATAGAAAGCACATAGGCAAGAAATGTACAAAGCGAGTATTCTTCTAAAGAGATGGAGAGTTCCATGTTTCAGATATTACAGACGAGAATGATGAACCCATCAGGGGCACTAGTGGTCATGTTGATGATAATGAACCATTCAATCCACTCGATCCTCCTGACAATATTTCAGGTTGCCGAATGATTGTTGATTTCGTCTACGTCCCCAAATAATTGTACTTTGCATTCGATAATCACTCCTCAGACGATTAATGTAGTTTCCAACATATGGCTTGGACTAATTAAAAAATATCTGGTTTGCAAACGAAAGTGACCTTCTAGTGTATGAGGTGTTCATTTCTCAAGCAGATTCACAACGAAGGAGATGACGACCGTATGGGTATCAACCAATCTGCTATCGCTTGTAACATTGCTATGAGTAGGATTTGCTTAACTAGAACAACTTCTCGCAGGGCTGGATATATACTGTATGGCTGGAATGACGTATAGAAGACATCGGGAAAGTATGATGCAGCCTTTGTTTCAAGCGGTCGAACGTAGCATGATTGAAGCCGGAAAATTGGAAAAAGAAATGATTGAATTGAGAGGCAACATTCGCAATGAGATCGCATGCACGAGAATTATATTCGATGGATTCTGGATGAAACGATCGTACAAAACCGGTGCATTTAATTCTTCTTCGGGCGTAGGAATTATTATCGGATGATATACGAAAAAGGTTCTATTTATTAGAGTGAAGAATCAGTATTGCTTCATTTGTTCGAGGGTTGAGAATGCCAGAGAAACTGCCACGGTAGATGTCTGCTATAAAAATTGGGATGATTGTTCAGCCAGTGTGGGAACTGATGCAATCCTGGAAGGTTTTAAAACTAGTATCGCTGTCCATGGTTTAATTTACACCCACCTCATTAGTGACGGTGGTAGCGGCGTCTACAAAGCAATTCGACAGTACACTGATAGAACGGATTAGTTATTGTTAACGAATGGATTTTGGTTGGAGGTTAGGGTCTATTCGGTCTCACCAAATGTTCATTCGTTAATAGTTAACGAATGTATATTTGAGGAGCCTTGTTTGACTTGACTTTCGTCATTCAAGTGAACAATTCGTTAAATATTAACGAATATTCATTTGGTCATATTCAACTCTACCATTCGTTACTAGTTAACGAATCTCGTTTGGAATAAATGAATCATTCTATCAGTGTAGAAACCATATCAGCTGTATACGTGGACGTGCGCATGAAAAGGGACCACTTTGTCGATACGGAGTTATGTATACTCTGGTGATATTTATAACATTCCGCACATTTTGAGCCCAAAAGGATCCTCGTAGGGTCAAAAAATGACGTCGCCGGAGAAGATGAAAAAAACAATTTAATGGTGATGTAAATGGGAGTTGCTGAGACAGAAACGTGAATATCTTGAAAACTAGAATTGACAAAGTGGTCCCTTTTCATGCGGACGTCCACATATTATAATAAAATGAGCAAGTAGTCGTGATAATATTAGTTCCTTCCTTATTACTAGTTTCCCTCCAGATCGAATAATTAGAAAAATTATATGCAATGGAAGCAAAATGAATCTGAATGAATCAACGATTAATCCGAAGTTTCCGTGTTTATTCTAATATTTGAATTTATGACACATGAGAGAGAATTACGTGAGATGAAATTTAGTTGTAAACGCTAGGGAGAGTAATAAATTTCTTAACGAGGAAATCGTGACTGTTGAACTATCGAGAAACAAAGAGAGAAATTTTGGGAGACTCTGGAAACCCGGAGGCATTCTATGGGTACGCGTTGTCTGTGGATATGGCTAATCGAGACCGTAAACCCCTGCTACCAATGCTTCGCTACTCTCTAACTCTGCGACAGTTGCCCTATTGCGAGTCAACCATAATTGGATCGCGTGACGACCAAATGACGCGATGTGCACGAGCCAATACCGGACGTGCTTAGACCAAGATTTGACGTTACCGTTTAATCAGGGCAATCGCCTCCTTGTTCCCCAACTTGAGGGTATCTCTGACTTTTATACGATTTCAAAAGCCGCTTCTTTCTCAACTTATATTCACTGGAAAAGAAAAAAAGTTTAAAGATTGATTTTGGCTACGCGTCTTGGAAATAATTACGACCATTGGATAGCAAACTGCTGAGTACAGCATGCCTGGAGTTTTATTCTGTTTTAAAGATATACAAGTTACGTGAACAATGCAAGACAAATGAAACAACCGCATATGATGAATTCTTTCTCAATTCTATTCATTCCGAAATCTTTCGAAATTGTAAAAATTGGCATAAGCGCGAATTTTTTCAGATTCTTCCATACGCACTGTTGGAAAAAAAATGAAATTTCATGGACAATTGACTATTAGTTTTCAAGAGAGTGACGCTGAATGCGATTTAGAGGATTATTTTTCTCACTCCGATTTCAGCCAATCAGAGCGCAGTATTTGAGGCTGTCAAACAGTTTTATTTCGGAAATTTCTAAAAAATTTCCGACGGAAATTCACTAGTAGCTTTTCAAATGTTTCTCATCTTTCAACGCATTTCACGTTTAATATTCTGTGTGACAGGTAAACAAAAAATCGGGTTGTAAATGTATAGCTGTTTAAATGTATCCGGATGCTGTTCACTGCACTCTGCTTGGCCGAAATCCGATTGGAAAAATACTCCGCCGAATACCACTCGTGCTTCAAAATTATCGGATATTTTCCTTAAGCTTCCGCGGTTAGGAACGAATGTGTCAAATTTTGCAGAAAAACTTCTCGTACTTCGCACTCGGAATTTTAAACCTGCAAAATTTGACACAATCGTTCCTAGGCAACGATGCTATCGAAAAATATCCGATAATTTTGAAGCACTAGTGGTATTACTACTAAAAAAAATTATGAAATTTCTGGTCACTGAAAATTCAGTGAAATTCCAGAATTTTAAGCAGCATAAAGATGCGAATTCCTTAATTTATTTGACTTTCCAATCTAATATGAATATTTAGTGCCAAATTACACTGAATTTTCAGTGATATCTGAAATTTCATGATTTTTCCCCCTAAATCGCATTCAATGTCACTGTCCTGAAAATTTAATAATATATTTACCGGAATTTTCTGGTTTTCTATTCATTTTCAGGGGAAAAGTGAACTGAAGTTTACAGTTTTGTTTGATTTTTCCACAAAATTCTGAATTTTCAACTACGAAATTTCTTGAAATTTCAGTGGCAATTAAATTCGATAAAAATTGACAAAAAATTTACCAGAAATTTCAGACAAAAATTCTTAACAGTGTGGGTTCTTTCTGTACAATATCGACCTTTTCTCAATATAAAATTTATATTTGGCGATTTTTGGGATCCTATGCCAGCCATGTCCCTGTCGTGGATCCTGGGTAACGCCAAGAGCTGGCAGATCGCGAAAAAATAACGCTCAGGAAGTTTGCACTTCCAAATAGTTCCGAACATTTAAGTTTCTTATTATAATACAATACAAAAATAAGATGATCTGGAAATTTATGAAAGGAGGAGAAATTGAAATATCCTGTAAGCACGATCTTTTATTCTTCAGAGTTTACGTGTTTGCCCGGTGGCCTGGCGTAGTGGTTAAGGCCGTTGCCTCACAACGGATAGGTTCCAGGTTCGATTCCTGGCCGGGTAGAATGGTGAGATCTAACCATTTTTAAAGTCTTGATCAATCGCCATATAGTCTCATCAGACTCGAAGCGATATAAAATAAGCATAAAAAAAAAAGAGTTTACGTGTATCGCGTATTCTCAGCTAAAAGAAAAACACCTATTTAGATACTCCGACGGACTGCTTTATTAGTGTTCCGATACCCTCATGCATGATTTTTATTTGTAATGAATATTTTTAAATTATTTAATAGCCTTCACTTCCTCTTTACATGCAAGAAAATAATTTATTTCAATTCAATCAACTTTACTTGAATGGAATGAATCCTTTATTAGAAACAAAAAAACTATTTGTTTTATTCAAACACTTGTAACCCTTGATCTAATCCATGACCCTTATTCTGACCCATTTAACCCTTATTCTGAAATTTAATCTCTCGTGACCCTTATTCTGATACTCATAACCTCATTCTGATCATCATGACCCTCACTTTGACTCTTGTGATCTTCGTGACCCTTATTTTGACTCTTGTCACCTTTATTTTTGGAGTCTTAATTACAAGTACTAAATTTTCATCACTAGAATACGATTTAGATTTTTATAATATGGAGAGAAAGTTTATTCAATTCAGATAATACTTATTTTCGTCACAAGGCCTGAAAAGTATTTTCTGACGAATGTGAGTTTCTAAGCCGAGCCACAGGCGAGGATTATATGCCATGAGTCAGAACATAGTTTTTTGGCCCAGTGGCAAACCAAATTTTATGTCGGTAGGCCCGAAAACCGCGATTTAACCGAACGAAGTGAAATAGCAATTGCGGTTTATCGGGACGACTGACATAAACCATTTTTCAGTGTGTACTTCATCCTACTCGTATTCCAAAAAAATCGAATTGGAATATTCACTCATATTTTGCCATTTTGCCAACATACAGAGCAAAGTAAATCCAACCTCTTTACTTAACCTTAGTTTGGTCACCATAGGGGGGAAACGCCGCAGAAGGTCGATTTTTTTTTCTTACCATTGACTGGCTGAGCGGAAAAATCCTTAAAAATTGGAATGCGTCAATTCAAGTGTCTAGCAAATTATAATATTTTTTAAAATTATTTATATCTACAATTCCTGAAGAAAAAAAATTATTTCTAACAGACAGGCAATTTTTTCCCATGTTAAATGAAATAGCCCGTTGCGCGACGTTGCCGAAGTCTTTCTATATGCACCCGGGCAGTATAGAGTGAGTTCGGCAACGCTCGGGCCTAAATAACACGGCGGCGATTCCCTGCGGTGGTGACCAAAGTCGCAGGTTCTCATATGGTGACCAAACTAGGGTCAAACCCTCCTGAACTGACGTTCAGTGCCCACCCGAGTCCACTGGCTCTGTGAGCAACGCACCGCTCGTGTTACGGTTAGCGCGGTGTTGCCACATTGGAGCACTATACGTGAATAAAAATCTACACTGCACACATTTTTCTCGAATTAAACGCCATTTATGCTCTAAAAAAATTAATTCGCGTTTTTTATGAGACGCCAAACACGGCACGTGATAGAGATGTTGATGTTCCTAGTATATCTGAACTGAAACGAACGACGTGGCAACAGCGCGACTAAAAACCGACTACACGAGTCCACTGGCTCCAGGCGGCGAGGCGCCGCCTTTCCGTACCACTCTCACTAAATTATTATTTTCCATGGTATTCATGGGGTTTTTAAGGTATAGGAATCTTACCAGTCCATTCTGAAGGGTTTGAACTAGGCATTGTAATTTTTACAAATTTTTCCATACATAATTTGTATGGAATATACATATACATAATTTTTCCATACATAATGCAACAAGAAAAAATCAAGAAAAGGCTGCGCTTTGCTCATTGAGCCAGGTCAGGAGGGTTAAGAAGCAGCCACTACAGCCGTATCGTGGAGGCAGACCATCAGAATAGATTAATTTGGAAAATTATTTTACACAAAGAAGCAAAACCCGCTGTTCACTCCACAGGAAAAAAAGTTTCTCCTCTTATTGACTACTGAGTGAGAGCATTTTTGAGATGACAAATACAAAAAAAATGCGTAATATTAAGGAAAGCGAACTCAAATGCGGATACCCGTACACTGCCGGTTACCGGTACCTCCACAGTAAATGAAAAAATGTTGCGTCCTTATCCTTATCTCTAACAGGGATCTTGTTTGAAGTCATATTGCGTTCATCATTAACCTTTCTGCTTCTCCAGCTTTGATCAGTTCCAAAATTATGCTTTTCACCCTACAGGATCGCGTTACTAACAACTTTTTTCATGATCAGATTTTAGATACCGTTGGTGCTCGACTTCCCATTATCGAGGTAAACTGAGAATTCCAAAATTGCCCTTATCTATCGTTCTGTATCGATAAATAACTCCTGTGGAATCATTGGAATCGACCCTACTACTCATTGAACATTTTGCTCATTAGTACAATAGTCCGTTCATTACATTGGCAGATGCACAGCGAGCGCATTTTACCTATTACAGCCATACAGTCGAAGTATCAGGTATGTTTGGGCACAAAAATCTCCAATCAAAATTTGAACAGATCCACACCAAATGTCCCGGGCAAAAAGTCGATGACTGGATTTTTATCTCAATTTTCTTCTGAACAGATGGCGATTAGACGGAAATTTTTAAAAAAGAATTGAAAAATATTGATAATTAAGGGAGATGATTTTTTTTTAATGGCTAGTTATTGTCAAAAAAAAATTTGTTTTTAATTGGCCCCAATATTTTTCCGGGGTTCCAAAATATCAAATCGCCCTTTGGCACACTCAACATAAAAAATCCTCCAAAATGAGATATAATGCATATCATTGTCTTCTCAGTTTGACGGGGTTTGAACGAGAAATTTTTTTTTTCAATCGTTAATTACTAAAAAAAAGCTAATGTTTACAAATCTAAAATTTTGACCAAAAACGTTAATCAAATGAAGGGAATTATTGGCGCTAATTAGAGTTTGTCTTTCGTAGTTCAGCGGTAATTTTGTTCGTGAGTGAGCAGGAGGCGTAGCCTCCTAGTTTTCAAATAAAATCAATCTAAGTCAATTCTACATGAATTTGGATGCGGAACACTAACAGGATAGTGGAGGGTTCGGCCAAACGGACCACAGGGTAAAACGGACCACACTGATAGAATGATTCATTTAGTCCAAACGAGATTCGTTAACTATTAACGAATGGTAGAGTTGAATATGACCAAATAAATATTCGTTAATAGTTAACGAATGATTCACTTGAAAATTACAAGTCAAGCCAAACGAGACTTCTCAAATATACATTAGTTAACTATTAACGAATGAACAGTTGGTAAGACCAAATAGACCCTAGCCTTCAAACAAATCCATTTGTTAACAATAACTAATCCTGTCAGTGCACTGACAGAAAATTGGTAATTTTTATTTTTTTTCTTTCTTTCAAATCAGGAACACTGAATGTATTGAATTCAAAGTGAGTTTCAGGATCATAACCGTCACAGGGGTTTTATAGACAACAAGTGTCGTTGAATCGCAAATTGATGAGATTTGCTAATCACCTCAAACCACAAATGACGTTGAATTTTGTTTTTGCTTCCATTCGGCAAAAACTATCAAAAAAATAAAAAAATAATCAATTTTCTGTCAGTGGTCCGTTTTGCCCTGCTCTCCCCTACAGGTGAGAAATAATTTAATTTAAGGATATCCGAGTATCTTTTACAGTTTGGTACAGATCACGCCATAGATTCAACCATGTTCAATCATCAAATTTGTCAATTGAATTGCGCGAGAAAAATGTGAAAAAAAACACGAACTTTCAGCGTCATTCAAATTACGTTTTATGCAGAATTATCATTTTTTTAACGTTCCTTGTTTATCAATAAATAATTGAAATTGGTTAAACTTTCGGAAAGCTAATTTTTTTAGGCATCAAACGGATTTCTGGTAAAATATAAATTTGAATAAATTTGTTGCAATCTCGAAGAAACATTTTTTATGGCGGCAAATTGATTGTTCCTAATTTATTTACAGAAAATGCTCATAATTTTCAAAAATTGCCATTTTTTCATTATTTCATCCATCTTCCTCCGAAAGTAAACTTTCTAACTTTTTTCAGATTTTTAAAATGTTTTCTAACGGTTCAATATCGAGATTCAAATTCAGACCTGCAATGTTTAAATAATAAAATCATTGTAAAAGGTCCGGAAACTTGGGGTCAAAGGGGGTGAATGAAAGCGCTGATGCTCGACTATAAAAGTAGAAAAGCATTTCACTGGAGAAAAAAAAACCAAAGTACTTGGATATCCTCAATGGAATAAATCTCTTTCAACCCAGTAGTATAATTTTGAAGTTGTTCATCTGTTGATCAAGTGAATAATAAAAAATGGCTCTGCATGTATTAGCAACTCCTTCCCTCTGAATTAATCTTGCAACCACGTGATTATTCTCAACGTACTTATAAGAATTGTTTCTGCAATTGATTTTTCAGGTAGAGGCAGACTCTCAAAAATACGTGTATCAACTGTGAAACGACTATGGAATTATCGTTGTCAGAGTGAGACGTCCAATCCGATGAGAGAATCCCAATCCTCTTCTACCCAGAACAAAATTTCCTTAAATACTGTTAGAAAAACAAATTAAATTTTATGGATTGTTGACTACTAATTTTCAGAATAGTGACACTGAATACGATTTAGGGGGAAAAAAACATGAAATTTAAGGTTTCACTGAAAATTCAGTGAAATTCCATATTTCACTTTATTTCAATTTCCAATCGAATTTATTTCAATTTCCAATTCAATATGAATATTGACTGCCAAATTGCATTAAACGTTCAGTGAAATCTGAAATTTCATGGTTTTTTCCCCCTAAATCGCATTCAGTGTCACTGACCTGAAAATTCAAGAATATATTTACTAGAATTTTCTGGTTTTCTATTCATTTTCAGGGACAAATGGAACTGAAACAGTTCTCTTTGATTTTTCCACGAAATTCTGCATTTTTTATGTGAAATTCGTTGAAATTTCAGTGGTAATGAAATTCGAAAAAAATTTGCAAAAAGTGTACCGGGAATTTCAGACAAAAATTTTTAACAGTGAATCCCTAACTCTAGTCATAATAATGTCTTGCTGCTGAAACCTGACTCATCATGCAGAATCAGATTTTGCATTTCAACTTACCATGTGTCTGTTTCTGACAAATTGGCACAAATAATTTGTTAGAAAGAAATTTTCTTATTAAAAATGAGAAATGAGTATAAGCAGAAGAGTCGAAAGTGCACTTAATGAATAGAAAAATCTAACAAATTTATTAATTTCTCAACCGTATTCTGTTATCATTCCCATTTAACTGTATCTGCATTTCATTTAGCTTAAATTATTTAAAAAATGTTAATTTTTAATCTATTTCAAAACATTGAGATTTTGTTTATCTAAAACCTGAAATGGTAGGGGAATTCTAGAAAAACTGTTGAATTCAACATAAAAAATCTACGGGTGGTGTCAATTTCATTTGTGGCCTAAAAGTCGACCTTATTCTTTTGGACAGTGTGATCAATAGTTGAAGTAAAGATATTTAATAGTAGTCAGTATTCCAGCAAAAATAAATTCAATAAACAGTACCAATTGTTGCCGCGAAAATTCTTTTATTTATTGTTATCCATTATTGCCGCCACAGCCATGATTAATACTTTCATAATCGCTCGGCGGCAATTATAAAGTGCAAGCTGTTATAAAATACATACATTGAACGATTTTTCAGTTAGACGTTTTCTTAGCAGACGGCAGCACGTTCAATATTACCGACCTCGGCGTCACTGCCATCTCCCGGGTGACCTTTGAACTCCGTTCAAGTAAGGATCATTCATTATTTCCGAGTAATTGTTTGCTGTATTAATTAATAGCTCTTCGTTAATTTTTTTCATACAGCGAGCAAAATGTCCTGGCTCCATAATGGAGATTTAACATTGGAAAAATACCGTCTATGATTGTGCAGGCTGAGGGTCTCTGCATCTTTTTCAAGTGCATATTAAAAGAAAGACTACCAGTTAGAAACGATGACGAAGGGAATATTTCAAGAGTCTGAAATTATGCTGTCGTATCCCCCAAGATTCTGTGGGTGGCCTGCGATTCTTCGTAATGAAAAAGGTTCCAACTAATAGAAAAATTGTTATTCGTTAACAACATCAATTTTAGACAAATGAAAAGAGTGCGCGTAAAGTGTTTAGTGAGATCGACTAAACGCGATAATGCATTGGTCAAAACTTCCGTTTTTATTCATGGTCTTTTCATGGTAGTCTATTCAAAGAAGCACCCAATGCCACCTAAATATATCAAGATCTATTGTAGCGACTGCTTGATCAAGACTTTGAATAGTTCGATCATCACCATTCTACCCGACCGGGAATTGAACCCGAAACCTCTCGCATGTGAGGCCACCCTCTTACACTGTTAAAAAATTACTCTTGAAATTTCAAGTGAAAAAGCCTGGAATTTTTAACAACGACCAAGTTACATACAATTTTTGTAGAATTCTTCATTGACAAATCAGTTAATTTCTTGAATATTCAAGTAATTCTTGATTTTCAGGTCCATATACGACACCGAAAAACCTTGATTATTTTTTCAACCCAAATATCGGGCAATATAATTGGTCCATTCGCAATCACGTGGTACAAGCTACAGGGTTTTCAACTGATAATTTTTTGATAATTTTCTCTGGTAGTTTTATTATTAACGAATTAACCCCTCGTCAAACTGATAGATTGAATTCAATTGTGGTACTCCGAGGATTTCTATTCGAAATGAGTGTTAATTATACAATTTTCGTTTTTCAATTGTGAGTTTCGTCTCATGGTTCTATTATATTGCCCGACATTTGGATTGGAAAAATAATCCCCCGAATACCACACGAGCTTCAAAATTAATCGGGCATTTTCCTCAAGGTTCCCTGCATACAAACGAAGTCGTCAAGTTTTTCAGGAAAAATCACTCATGCTTCGCACTCGTGATTTTTTAACCTAAAAAACTTGACTCCTTCGTTTGTTTGCAACGAACCTATCGGAAAATACCTGATATTTTTGAAGCTCTTGTGGTATTACAAGTGAAAATTTTGAAAATTCAGGCAGTAACTTCTCTGAATTTTCAATCTATTGAAAATTTAATTGTATGTGATGTTCAATTTTCACGATGAGTTTGGAAATTCAAGCTTTCATTGAAAAATCAATGATTCTTTAACATGAAAAACCCAATTTTCTTGAATTTTCAAGATGAATGAGAAATTTAGTGAAGGTTTTCATTTGAAATTGAATTCAAACTTACAACGTTGAAAATTCAGATGACATTGTGACTGAAATTTCAAGAAACTTCTAACACCCACCCAGTGTGCCAGGCCATCCGTTTCTTTAATATTAGTTAGCGATAATTCAAGGTATACAACTGAAATATTCAGATACTGTACTCGATAATTAGTGGAGCTGTCGACGAAAATTAGGATCTTCATGATTATTTGTATACAGGATAGTAATTTTTGACTGAACTCCGTTAATTATAAGTACCGGTACATGAAAATTATAGCACATATTCGCATCAATTCATATTCGATAACAATGAAAATAAATTTGAGGTGCTTGAGTGTGATAAAAGAATGTGGAAAAATTAGCGTTATTTTTTGCAGTGAGCATAAAATGAGAGGAACCGGAGAGATTCATTGAAATGACCTCCAGATATTTTGATATAAATACGAATAATTGATGGGGGAAATCGAAATGTACTCGTTTTATGATACCTTATCCCTTCACAAATAATTTCAGAGTCCTAGTTGGCGACCATCCAGAAGGCCCAATATTGGCTCGTGTTATTTGAATGGGGATTGACTATCCGGAAACTAGTACGTTCACAGTAGCCAATATATTGTTAATAATATCCGCAGTATCAGGTCAATAAATATCCCGGTGTCCTCCCGGGTTTTTATTGAGATTAGTTTTCGTCGGAGGGAGCAACTTTTTTCTTTTTACCTTTGGGTGGAAAGTACACTTTTTCCCCCTACTCATTAGGAAGCAAAGTGCAAATTTTCGTGCAAGTGTGTAGAAGAGTATTTTTCGTCCTCGCGATGCAAAAAATATCGTTCTAACCAGGAGAAGTAAACTAGAGGATTCTATTACCCACGTGCTTATTTACACGTGGTAATTCACTAAAAATATCCGGTGTCTGACAGCTATCTGAATTTAACATGTCAGATGGTAAAAAACGTCTGAATCTTCAAGAGTGTCTGAAAATCTGACTAATGTCTGAAAATTTCAACCACCGTTTCTGTCTGAAAATGATGGTAGACATTTTTTGTCTGAAAAATTTCAGGTATTTATTTTCAGATATTTTCTTTGTCTGAAATTCAGTTATTTATGAGCGATTCAAATATTTCATTATTAAGATATCTCATCTGATTCAGACGGCAAAGTCCATTCAAACATTACTTTTTAAGATATTTCTCATGTCTGAGAAGTTGACTCATCCAGTGCAAAAACTAGGTGTCTGACAACCATCGGAATTTAAGATGGCAGATGGCAAAAAACGTCGGAATCTTTAAAAGTGTCTGAAAATCTAACTGATGTCTGTATCTTAATTTCAAACATCTTGGTGTCTGAAATTAAAATACCTCCATTGATTCAGACACATTTTGATGGCTCAAAATTATCTACAAAATCATCCCAAAAGTGTTTGAAAAGTGTCTACAAAAGTGTCTGAAATTTAGACATTAGTTTTCCCAGTGAATTCCGCACGTGTGCACGACTCCTTCATTTTACTTCCCTAGGTTGGAAAGATACTATAATCGCTCAACGTCTGTAAACCGCGTGTGTAAATTGCTAGTGTGTAGGTTGGCATGCGACAAAATACTAATCAGCACCGGAGGCGGGAAAATGTGACTTTCAGCCCTTGATGAACAATATACTATTTTCATCGCAGACATTCTATGAGTATCACGTGGAAATTACTTCACAAGCAAACCAAATTTTTCAAGTAGAAGGGAATTATAATTTTTTCTCACACTTTTTCCTCAATTGTGAATGAGTTATTAACTTCCCGACCCGAAGGGAGGAAGCTATTGTAATGACCCCGAAAATCGAATGTGGAAATTTAAGCATTTCTCCATGTTTCATGACCTTTGGAACCACTTCTGACCCTTTTCAGGTACCTGTCTGTATGTGTGGATGTGTGTATGTGTGTGCGTACGTCTGTGACAAAAATTTTGTGCCACGATTCCTCCTGAACAAACGATGCGATTTGACTTTTTTTTTTTAATCGCTGTATTTTCATGTGACTTGAACCTGATTAGATTATGGAGACGATCGTCTCAGCGTTTCTCCAGTTTTTTCCAAAAAACATTTGGAAAAAAGTCGAAAATTAGCGTTTTTTTGTAAACGAGACCATTTCTCCGTGCATAACGATGCGATTTCAAGTTTTTTTTGTTAGAAACGATGAATCTTGATATAACACACAAATCATGGAATACTGGGAGACATTTAATCAGCAGTTTACTAGCTTTTTTCGAAATCGATATACATTTAAGAAACAATTTTACTTTTCTGATAAATTACATCTTTTCTCGATGCGGAATACGGCGATGTGTGTGCATGGGAGTGTGTGTGAGTGCGAGCACGCGCACGGATTTTCTTGTCTTCTATGGGTATTTCCTCGGAGAAATGTGAGAAAAAGATTGAATAAATACATAATAAAAAAATTAATGAAAGAAAAAACAAATGGTCGGGAAGTTATTGGTGCGACCCGTAATGGGTCACATCCAATTCCACCAACCCCTACCGGTCATACCCTAAAGAGGGAGCGCGCGAAGCGCGCGACTTGGCCTGATTTTTAGAAGTGCATTTGGTTTCGCTCACTAGAGGATCACACTGTCAGAAAATTACTCCTGAAATTTCAAGCAAAAAATCTTCAAATTTTTAACATTTACTCATTCCCACGAAATTTTCATGTATTTTGTTATTGAAAAATCAGTTGAATTCTGGAGAATTCAATGGAATTGCAATTTTTTGGTCCACATGGTAATGAAAATTATTAAACAATTTGAAAAGTCAAGTAACAATTTCCTTGAATTTTCAGTCCACTCAAAACTCAATTGGATATGATGTTCAATTTCCGCAATGAATTTGAAAATTCTAGATGTCATTGAAATATCAGTGCTAATCTAACTCGGAAAACCCAATTATCCTAACTTTCCAACCTGAATTAGGAATTCCATGAACGATTTGATATTAAATTAAATTCAAATTCACAACATTGAAAATTTAAAAGCAGCTATTGGTTAATTTAAAAAAAATTTCCAACAGTGCACGTAATTTCGGCTGAACTCTCCTCTTCATGAATGCAGTGGGTTGAAAACTGACTCAACTGCACATTATTCATCGCGAATGGAACAATTTTCAGTGAGAATCAATGTATCCAGTGCTAATGCCATCGAATGGTTTAAGTAACCAGGTTAGTATCGCTGCTCAGCAATTTTCCGATAACGGATATTAACCATGAAATTCCACGGGACAATAAAGTGGTGACGACGGTGAGATGATGGGGATATTTATGAAGGGAATGAATTTGATCATCCAAACGAGAAGATGTCGTACTTTTCGTTGGATTTGGGAATACGGATACGGATACTTGCCATTAATCAAGAGATACTGTAATTGAATTTATCGTTCAAATTGAGCATTTTCGCTTACAAAGAACGTAAAAGACGGAGATAATGTTGAACGTGAACTTGAGGGAGAGGATGAACGATGAGCGATAAAGCGATAGCGTGAGCTATGGTCGACTTTCGGGCGTAATTGCACGAGATTTAGATTGAGTTTCGTAATAAGACTGAGCCAAATGATAGAAGAATTCTACGAATGAGTAGGCCTATCCAATAGCAAGCTTGTATCATGTCAACTAAGTTCCTGATTCTGCCATTTGGACACGCAGGAAAAAATTCAATAGAAAACCTAGCGAATTCGCTAGAAAATTCTATTGGAATTCTATAGGAATTATATAGGATTTCTATAGAATTTCTATTGAAAAATTCTATTTATTTTTTGCGCTGATTCTATTGGATATTCAATAAGAAAAAGTCAATAGATTTCAAATTTCTGTTTGAATTTTTCTCCTAGATTTTTTCTATTAGAATTATTGGGCACAAAAATTTTCTAAGTTTCTTCCGCTGGATGTTGTTTTGTTTTGCATTGCAGAATCCGAGTGGAAAAAACTTGGAAAATTTTTGTGCCCAATAATTCTAATAGAAAAACTCTAGGAGAAAAATTCAAACAGAAATTCGAAATCTATTGACTTTTTCTTATTGAATATCTAATAGAATCAGCGCAAAAAACGAATAGAATTTTTTAATAGAATTGCAATAGAAATCCTACAGAAATCCCATAGAATTCCTACAGAATTCCAATAGAATTTTCTAGCGAATTTGCTAGGTTTTCTATTGAATTTTTTCATACGTGGAGAAAAAAAATTATTCTACATTTTCAGATTGATGGAACGATGCAGTTACACTTTTAGAAATTTTTGAAAATTAAACAATAGTTGCACTTGAATTCTCAATGTTGTGCATTTGAATTCAATTTATGATTAAATCGTTCATAGTATGTCTCATTCCATGACTGTTACTGATATTTCAATGACCTCTAGAATTTTCAAATTATTCAATAATTCCCATTATCATGTGCACCTGAAAATTACAATTTCATCGAATACTCCAGACGCCAACAGATTTTTCAATAACAAAATACATGAAAATTTCGTGTGAATGAGTTGAATTGTTCAAAATTTCACAATTCTTTATTTGACATTTCAGGAGTAATTTTCTAATAGTGTGTAATTAGCGGAAAGCTTTCCTGTGACAATTCATGATTTGTTAACTGTTCAGAAATATTCATTTAGTTATTCAACTCTATCATTTGTTGATATTTAAGAATAAAAGAAAGGTATATCAATGCACGGAAGTAGGAGAATATTCATTTCATGGAATAGTATTTATTTTAAAACATTTTGCAGCGGCTGGCGAACAATTTACATCCACATTATAATTTTCACCCTCTTGCAATTGTTGTAGCCGGATCAGCTATCACCTGGTGAATTCTTCGACACTATTAGGAAATTACCCTTGAAATTTCAAGTGAAATAGCTTGACATTTTTAACAACGACAAAGTTACAGGAAATTCTTATACATTTCTTCATTGACAAATCAATTAATTTCTTGAATATTCAAGTAATCGATTTCCAGGTCCATACGGCACTGAAAAACATTGAAAATTTTGAAAATTCAGGCACCAACTTCTGAATTCTCAATCTATTGAAAATTGAATTGTATGTAATATTCAATTTTCAAAATGAGTTTGGAAATTCAAGTTTTCATTGGAAAATCAATGATTGTTTGATGAAGAACCCAAAAACACAAAAATTTCTAACAGTGTACCTTTTCCAATTCTAAAACACTCACTACCCAAGCCTTCAATGGAAATTTTATTAAACAGTAATAAAAATTTCTTCGAAAAGTTCCATCGGTACTATAAATAAAGAAAAAAGAGTCAATTCGTCGCAGAAGCTTGGTAGACTCATAGTAATTTCGTTGTGTGATCATCTTCAAAATAATTGAGAATACGTACATCATACAATACACGTCATCCCAGGAGTATTCCACGGGAAACATATATGATGAAATCTCCTGCCACGAACAAATCCAAGTGAAGTATCATTACACTATGAAGGGGTCGTAGAGATAAAAGATTCGTTCACGGTTCTTTTTTCTCCTTTTCATCTTTTAGCCATGTATCCGGATATTCTCTCTTATCATATATGAGTATACTCAGAGTAGAAGTGATGCGTCTTATTCTGGTTTTACGATTAAGAGGAGTTTTTCAGCATGTGATGAAAAAGCGTTCTCCAGAATACGCCAAAAAGTAATATGTAAAAACTCGTTTGTTATGACTTCATTTGTCATCTCAGCAATCATAGAAATGAATAATTGAATTTCGGATAATTAGGCAATTTACAGAAAATTTTGTTTCTTTTCTAATTGACGGATTAATTCTATTTCAAAGTTTTCAACAAATTTTCTTTTTATTCAACACCCAATTTTTTTTACGGCCTTTGAGTCTCTTTTTGGGCCTCATTTCGGCACTCTATCCAACCCTACGCGTGCGGGTGTGGATTCTACAATATACTGTACTCGCACTCCTATAGAACACAGGAGTTGCATGGGAAACCACAGGAAACCTATGCCGGTACAGACGGTTACTCTATTAGCAACCTCCCGTTCGCCGGAGCCTTTCGTTGAAAAATTTGGTTCCACTGGGGATCGCACTCACAACCTTTCGCATACTAGACTTGCACCTGAGGTTACCATATGTGAACATTCTTATATAAATCTTTTCAATATGCTGTCAATCTTTGAGTTTCAATTTGAACAAATTATTGAAACCAATAAAACATCAATGGCCTCATAACGGATAAGATAAGTGCTATGGAATTTTCATGCTGATACTCTTATCTGTTATGAAAGGGTTAATATGTTGTATTCGGTTACAATGATCCCATCAGTAAATAGATTTGTACAGGTAGAATGCATGTAATTATAAAAAAGCAGCTCAATTATCGAAACATAATGAGTCCAGTCACTCACACGGAGAGAAATATTCAGTAAAAATTACGGAGCAATTCACGTAATCCGCAATCGGGAATCATTTTCCGGAAATTTCTATAGGAATAGAAGAGAAAAAATCTGAAATGTTCGGTGAATTTTCAGGTTCATCACTGGACAAAGTACGAAATTGTCACGTAATTTTTTCCGAAGACATAAAATCTTACAGAAACTTCCCGACTTATGCCTCCAAAATTGAAAATTCTTGAACGTTCAACAATTTTTATGAAGCTGTTGAGTTATTTCTACGTTGAGTTCCGTACAATTTCTCAATTGTTGGGAAAAAAATACGGAACGACTTGTTGTCCTCACAGCGGTGTGTCATCAGATGGGTACTTAATTTTTACGGAAGAAATCGTAAAATTTACTTCATGATTCGTGCAGTTTTAGTTCCGCCTCGCACTTTTTATTGAATTTTACATCGCTCGCGGATTCCGTTTCGAAACGTAATTTTTACTTTTTTTTTGGTAGTTTTATTAACTACTTCTCTCCGTGCAGTCAACCCGAAACCGTCAAATACAACATTTCGATCAAAGACTCATATTTATATTATTAATAATATAATGTTTCTTCTCTCGATTATTCAAGATTTTTATTTCTTTCTGCGGGAATATTTAATCGTGATTGTTCCCGGAAAATCACCCCTAAAAAAAGACGAGGGATAAAGTATCCTCTTGTCTGAGCTGTGCATGCAATGTATGCGGATCCCCACACGATAATCTCTCAACGAAAGGAGAGGTAAACAAGGATGGAAGATCATTTGGATAATATCGGTGCAATATTCTCAAATATTTCACAATTTTCAATAATCTCCATATGCGTATTTTGTTTTAGTCGTTTCCATTATAAACCCTTTCTCAATTCGATTCGAGAATTTTTAATTGTGAAATATATTGTTTCATCATATAATTTCTCCTCTTGCGCTGATGGAGTTCCGAGGAATCCGAGCAGTATTATTCCTCCTCGATCCCAAATCGAAATAATGGGTACCCCTCGCGTTTTAGTATCGCAAATTATTTTAATATCGTAAATTGTCATATGCGGATGAAGCAAAAAAATTTAATATCCCGTTTCGTTTTCTTTGTCTCCATCATTGGGAGAAGATTGATACAGCTTTGGGCCTTATTTCTTTCATCTTTCCATTTATTCATCTGTGATCTTGGGAATACACAGAGAAAAGAGGTTTCTGAAAGTTATAGGACAATTAAATAGATTTGAGAAGCTGCTTTTCTTCACACGCATCATTCGTTGCACTGTTAGAAATTTTTTGAAATGTAAGTAACAAATGCATTTGAATTTTCAATATTCTGAGGTTGAAATCAATTTCAGACTAAATTGCTCATGGAATTCGTTATTCATCTTAGAAATTCAATAACATTAAGTTATCCATTATGAATGATCATTGAATTTTCAATAACAAATTGGATTTTCAAACCTATCGCGAAAATTAAGCAATCGATTGAAAACTCGGGAGAAAAGTTGCCTGTATTTTCATGATTTTCAGTAGTTTTCATTGTCGTATGCACCTGAGAAATCAAATTTCATTGAATATTCAAAAACATTGACTGATTTATCAATAAAAAGATTAATGGAAATTCCATCTAGATTATTCGTTGTTAAAAATTTCAAGATTTTTTACTTGAAATTTCATGAGTAATTTCCTAACAGTGTGGATGCTAAGCACTATCATATTTTCGGATCGCATTTTAGGATAAATTTTTCAGGATCAATGGTTAACCATTATTACTTTTTTCACCGCGGCGGGAGCAAAGTACACATTTCCTGCCTTCCTGAAATCTGCCTTTTGCACCTACGCCGTGACAAAAAATAACGTTCTCACCACGGGAAGTAAAATAAAGGACCCTTACCCACGTGCTTACCACCCTCGCCTCGGGCTCGGGTAATCACGGGTATTTGGCCGGGATCGGCCAAAATCAGAATTGAAGAAATTGTCCTCCGAATACCCCTCGAGTTTTCCTGCATGTAATATGCAAAACTGATCCCTCTCGTTGCTATGCAACAAAACATTCGCAAAATATCCGATAATTTTGAAGGTCTTGGAGTAATAGTTGATAATTTCCTCAGTTCCGATTTGGACCAATCAGAGTCTCATCTCCGGTCTCGTTCTCCCGTCTCTCGTCTACTGATTTCTATCTCGAATCACTGTCTCATCTCGTCTCTTCACTCTCGTTTCGTCTCGTTACTCTGATTTGGTCTGGTTTATCTCGTCCCTCGTGGCATCTGTATAGCTCTTTAACAAAAAGATTTTTAGATTGAATGAATAATTTCAAATACAGAGGTTTACTTGACTACAAGGAAACTCCATGGAAAGGCATTCGGTCCAAGCGCACTGGGAGTGCCACGTAATTTTTGTTAATTTTTTCCTTCCTTGTAGCTATATAGAACAGATCGTACCCTACAAATGTAGAACGCAAGAATTATTCATAAATTTGTATTTTTCAGATTAAGAGGAGAGAGGATAATGAAATTTTCATCACTAGTGATCATTTATGATGCCATTCATGAAGGGACTCATCGTCCTGTAATTCCTATTCACCAGGTTCAACCAACGTACATTTCTGGAAAAACTAATAACAGTGAGGTTTTTGTATAGTCATCACTTTTTAAATAGTTACTTCAATAAATGAACGATTTCCGTCTGGATGTATGAAAAAATCCTATACGGATTGCGTATACAAATTCTATTGGATTTCCGTGTATGATATTTGGATATTTCTAAACGAATATTTTCTGTACGAATTATTTCTATACATAAATTTTTACATGAATTTTTGTTTTTATACAAAAGATTTCTAAACGCTCCAGAAAAAAACGTAGAAAAATGGCCCAACTCCACTGAGAGAAAAAATTACCTCTGCCGAAAATATATTTATTCCGCTCAAAAATATCGAGATAACTTCGTCTAATAATATAAGATACGTGGACTCAACGTATAATGTGATGTAAATAGATAAATAATTTGTCGCATCAAAATCAGTTTTTTTTTCACGTACACAAGTCAAGCGGAAAAGAAGTATACTATTCCGCTGATTACAAAAAAGCTTCGTAAAAGGTTTTGAAATTTTCTGTCGATCAGAGGTTTGATCTTCTCAAAATTATCCGTTTGTGACCTCAGAACTGGACTTTGATTTCTCACTCAATAACTNCTCAACGTATAATTTGATGTAAATAGATAAATAATTTGTCGCCTCAAAATCAGTTTTTTTTCACGTACACAAATCAAGCGGAAAAGAAGTATACTATTCCGCTGATTACAAAAAAGCTTCGTAAAAGGTTTTGAAATTTTCTGTCGATCAGAGGTTTGATCTTCTCAAAATTATCCGTTTGTGACCTCAGAACTGGACTTTGATTTCTCACTCAATAACTATCAATGGCGGGGAAATAAATAAATAATATTGGAAATAATAGAGAAAGTCGCAGTAGAGATAATACAGTCGTATTTTTACTAAAAGAATGGTTCTTCTGTCAGCTCAAACTTCTGCTTCGGGGAAAATTTTTTTGGTTTGCAGTCAAACAGACTATTATTTATCATGATATTTGAATCCTGGCATTCTACTCGAAAGAATATGTATTCATATGCCACTATCAGATTTTCAAGTGGAAAGAATAAATTTTTCGCTGCAGGATATTTTCTCGTGGGGAATAATAATCTTGAGACAAGAAAATTTTGTACAGGTGAACATTTATCTTTTCGCAGAGCTAATTTTTTCTCTCAGTGTCCATACGAAATGTTTCTACACATGTAGCAGGGGGTCATACAGGATCAAGCCTATAGAAATCGGATAGAAATAATTTGTATAAAAAATATCCGTACACTGATAGAACGGTTTGGTCGAACCAAATGAGACTTTTTAACTATTACCACGATTCGTTAACTATTAACAAATTGCGGTAACAGTAAAGAAGCCTCGTTTGGTGCAACTGAATCGTTCCACCATTTCTATCAATGTATAGAAATGTCGGAATATCATATACGAAAATTCTATAGAAATTCTATACGCAATCCACATAGAAAATTCTTACGCAATTTTTTCCCCCTTTTTCTTACTTCACGAAAGAACAAACCAAATAAACCCTTGAATGGTGTCAACTTCTGTCTAGACTACAAGGAAAGGGTAAAAATTAGATGGGTTCCTGATCTGGAAATTGCATGTGTTGGTCAACAACGGTCCTGAATCGAGTGGGTCACGTAGGTCCTCTATCCTGTGTTCTTAAGGTATATGACTAGAAAACAAATTTTTCTTACGATTGCCCCCATATTTTTCATAGATAATTTTCATATTATTCACCAGCTACTGAAAAAAAATTCTAACTAGGTGTACTACCCAGTTTAGGAGGCAATAAGTAACGAAATGCAATGAGATAATAAATAAGCACGCGAGGCGTAGCTCAAATGGGAGTTCTTCTTCTTCTGATCGTTTTGGTTATATCCTCTCACTATAGTAGAGGCAAGCACCTCAAATGAGGGTTCTGGATCCTCCTGAACTCGATTTTTCCATCTTATGAAAAAACGGTTCTTACGCTGTGGTAGATTAATAAATTCCGAATATGGTGAATTTTTTGTAAAATTGTATAGTACATAGTTTCTGCGATATTCAACTCTAAAAAACAGAAATTTCGTGAACTCACTTCTCATTTTGTTCAGACAATTAATTAACAAATAATTTCTTATTTGATTCAAAGCCATTCAGAATTTTTTCCGCAAATCCACAGAGACTAACTTTTGGCTGGTATTGTCTTGGGATTAATGATTTTCAACATGGATAATTCCCTAAATTTGCTCTTTATGTGTAAAGCTCTGATAACACAGTTGTATTCTTCGTTGTATCTATCTGGAGATTGGAAAAACATTCGTTCTACAAATTCTCGAATCTATCAGAAAATAAAATATTTTGCTCCACACTTGATCAATTAAAAACGGTTGATTAGAACGCAAGTTCCGTGAAGAAAGCGGAAAAACATTTAAAAAATCGTGTCCTCCACACAGAAGAACAGAAAAATTATGAAAAAAATACAAGTGACAATTTCTTAACCCCCTCAAACCTAAATAATCCCCATCCACTTTCGAGAAGTTGACGAACAAGGGTTGACGAATTTGACATGAAATACCTCACGTAGAGGAATGTGGGAAAAAATGGACACTTGATATTTTTTCAAACGTTTATAACTCAAGAATAAATTTATCCTTTGATCTCAATTTGGATTCATAATAAATAACTAGAATTGTAGGGGAGGACGGGGTAAAATGGACACTTTTGACTTTTTTAAAAATATTCTTAACTCAGAAACAGATTTATCAATTGAGCTCAGTCTAAGCTCATCACAAAGAGGAATTGTTCTTACTATCGAAAAATAAAATTATTCCATTTCATGAACAATTCAACACGTCACGAACCATTTTACAACACCCTCCCCTACTTCAGAAGAAATTATCCCGTTTCATCAATAGTTCAATGTATTATTAATGCTTTGAAACAAACCCGAGTCGGATAGCTGGACCTTATTCTCCCCTATTACCTCCTCGAGTCGTATATCTGGACCTTATTCCCCCTATTACCTCCGTGAGATATTTTTTCCTCCTTTCTTCATCCTATACATCCTGAATAACTCCTCATATGATCCTGCCTCATCCTAAAGGCGTAAAAACCCTTCTCAACTGATACTTTTTTCCCCTTCTCCTCCTGTCGAATGAAAAGGAATCATAAATCCCCTGAATTAACCCTGATAGCCAGGATGATTGAGTAGCTCACTATTTTGTTCATTTCTGTTTGCGGTGAAAATTACTGAAATTCCCACCCTTATTTTTGACTGTCGTTGCTGATCGTTATTTTTGACCCTTATTATATGACCCTTGAGTATGACCTTAATTTTCACCCGTACTTCTCATGTTAATAATTAAAAATAATAAAAAAATACCTTGAAAGGGTTTGTAGGTTCTTTCTAGGAGGGATGGAGTGGAAAACATTTTAGGGGGTGCAAGCGATAAATAGGTTTAACACGCCTCCTGTTTTCCTCCTGAACCCTTGGAATTTGGAAATAACTCGCACGTTCAGGCGAAAACCAGGGGGTCTTTCTGAAGGTAAATACACCCTAACTTCATCCTGGTCCTCCTACTCATGATAGGTGTTCAAGGGGAAATTCAGGTCTTAATATTCGACTCGGGAAGTCATAATTGTCCATATTGCTCCACTCTCCCCTTTTGTCAAGTTTTTTTAACTATCTCTGGCTTCAAGTTGTGTGGAAAAAACTTAAGGAAAAAATGGAAATAAAAAGTAAGACACAGATAACTAATTTATATAAATAAAATCAATTTCTCAATATTAAATCGACAGAATGAGTTTCAACAATGGCAATTTCATAGAATGATAGACACTAACAAATTTTTGTAATTGTAACTACATTTTACAAACCTTTCAATGCCCAAGGCTAGAACTTGTGATTATATAATCCTTATCCTATCTGTTATGACATGAATGCTAACTCATTCATCACCTCTTAGCCTTCATGTGAGAGCATCGCATTTGGAATGTCTGAATAGAAAAAAAATTCTCAACATTCTTTCTTTGTGTAAGAAAACAATATTAAAATATTTCCATCACAAAAGGACCTCTTCTGCCACACATAACACTCATGTCTGGCAATCCGGGTATCAAATATCTGTGAAAACATTCGATTATAGGCATCACTCGTTTTCAAATTAATTATAATTTTGGTCTTCCGTGTACGGATTTTGCTTCAATAACACTTGTTTTATCATATATAATTCTCAAGTGGGGAAGAAGGTAAACAACAATTACCCACCAAAAATGATGAAACAAAATGAAGAAACATTGGATTAGAACAATGAGTTCACTCTTCAGGTATATAATTATCAAAAAGAGATTAATTCGAGCAAAACTATAAGTATACCCTTTTAGAAAATGACCCTTGAAATTTTAAGTGCACGGAGAGAAATTTTCTAGAAAAATTCTAGTACGAGTACTGGAAAAAATTACAATTCACCCGCTATGAAAAATTCAAGTGCTGTTAAGGTAAAATTTCTTGGTATTTCTGGTAAAATTTCTGGGGATTTCAGTGAAACTGGAATATTTTCCTAGCTGTCACTTTACCCCTCTTTTCCCGTACTAGCACTATTTTTCTAAAAAATTTCTGTGCGTGTGAAAAAGCTTGAAATCGTTAAGAACAAAAAAGTTATATGAGATTTTTGACTATTTCTTCATTGACGAATCAGTTAATTTCTCGAATATTCAAGTAATTCTCGATAAAATAGATATTTTTTTTTTGAAAATTTTAAAAATTCAGGCAACAATTTTTGTGAATTCTTAATCTATTAACAATTGAATTTTATGTGATGTTCAATTTTTACAACGAGTTTGGAAATTCAAGCTTTCATTAAAAAAATATATAATCTTGCCAATCACATGTATTTCAGACAAACAAATGCCCAAAATTTTTACACAAAACCTTACTATAAATTCTTGTCGCAAATAAATTTGATTGGCAGAATGATATTTTTTCATCAATGTGTAACTAAGATTCTCAATCAAAAAATTAAAACAATTAGTTTCAAATAAATATTTTGGCATACTTGTTTTTCGATAAAACTAAGGGTTCCACCATATCCTCGTGCAATTAACATTGTTCTAATTAGGTTCTATAAGGATACTAGCATTCAAAGACACTTTACAGAAAGATAGTAATCCTTTAGGCTTTTGAAGCATGAGAAAAATATATTTTCCTTTCCACTCAACGAAAAATCAATCCATAGTGCATCCTCGATTGCTAATCAAGCCCAAAAATTGCAGTTACACAAAAAAAACACTAGTTTATTTCCTCTAAAACTCATCCTCTAGATTCACTTGTTCGTCACAGGCAATGCAAATTCAAAAAAATACCATACCAGAAGTTGAAAAATCTAAATAAAAAATAATATTTCGACAAATTGTTTAAGCATCACATATTTAGTTATACCTCTTCTCCTCACCCCCTCATCCCTTGATCTGGCCTTTTCTCGCTCATCTCTACCACTACTCCCAATTCCCGTTATTTTGAATTAGCAGTGTGAGAGAATTTCGATGCAAGCAAAAGTCACCCTTAAAAGTGCACTGAAAATAAGGGCGAGAATCGTATGTCGGTGGCTAGGAGGATAAGTGATAAATCGACTTGCGCACCAGCCAATGAGGGTCGAAAGTAGCGCTTCGGGATTGGCTCATACATAGACCACTCCCACATCATTAACGGACATTTCAAAGGACAGAACGTTTCACACTGCACCAAAGTCATTTTCGTCCGATCATATGAAATTAATCTTTTGTAATTTCCAATTTATTAACAAATATTTTCTCCAAACAACCGTTGCATCTGTGGGAGTGAGATTTCTCATGGATTGAAGGTCGATTATATATGTCTAAAAATCAATAATTAGTGCGAAAAAATTAATTGTTTATTGTTCATTCGCCCCGCAGACGCTTAAAATGTTAAAAATAGTCCAGGGTCTCCAGTTTTTTAACTACAGAGGTTAATTTTTTTTCAAAATTTTTGAAAGAATGTGTACAATAACAATTACGCATTATTATTTTTTCAATTCGACTCCCACATAGCTGATTTCGTTTTGTTTAATATAAAAATATGCCTCATTCGTGAAAAAAAGGCAGAAGAATCATCTGTAAAATATTTACAATATATTCTCTATTCTTCCAGAAAAATTGTTCGGGCTATTTTACACGAATGGTGCAAATTTTTATTCAAAAAATTACGAAATTAGCTGTGGAGTTGAATTTCAAAAAACGAATACCCAATTGTTATTGCACACATTCTTTCAAAAGTGAAAAAAAAAGTCTGTAGCTCAAAAATTGGAGACTGTGAAGTAAACGAACAATAAACAATTTTTTTTGTACTAATTATTCGATCTTCAATGTATGAGAAATCTCATTCCATCTCCCCTCAATCTTTTTTTGATGAAAAATAGAGTTTAATATTTCAAAATTATTCAAGTCTTTGCAATACAAAACTCTCAACAATTACAAATGATAGTTCCAATAGCAAAAAATTTACCCTGTGTGAAACGGTCTCCTGTAGGCGTTGCCCATTACGGGCGTGTACAATTCCAGTTGACACTCCCATCGCTAACTAGGGCTATGTCTACCCAGATGGAAGTCTCAAAAAACCGACCAATCCGCGATGCGAGACGGCCACTGTCGCGGGGATGAAATACCACGACGGGGCAACGCACTGCCTTTTTTGTACAGCACTTGATGGTAGACGGCATCCCCCTACCCCACCTACCATTCTTTAATCTAACAACTTGTGGGAGGGTGGGTCCTGCCCACCGCCCTCCGTTTTCGCTCACTCGAAGCTCATTCCGCTACATCTGCAGCCTTCGCATTATACCCCCGGCGGGTAGTACCCCCTGCTTTCTGTCATACGTTCCTTCCACGAGTCACCCCTATCAACGATTCAGTTCCCGATCGCCGCGACGACGACACGGTTACACGACACATGGGCTTTATATCAATTAAAACAAAAAAACATTGGATTTATGAACTTATTCAATTATTCTCTTCTTCGCGTGAGCTTCCACTTATCTGTTATGATCATTGGATCGCGCGGATTTCTAAACACTCGATTCCCCTAGTTCCGTGAAATAAGTGAATTGTATTTTTGAAGATCGTGTAACAATACATTGTGATATAATAATTATCAGATTGTTTTTTTTTCTGATATTCAACTTTGACTGTTGCGAATTGTGAAAAAAATGTTTTGTTAATTCCTCGTTCTAAATGAAGATATTCCTCGAATTTATTGAGAGAACTCTGCATTATGGTAAATTATCCAGTGGATCAGTGGAAAAAAAACAAGTGTTTATTCTCAAAGAGTGAAAAGAAAAGGAGTGCGAAGGGTTGAAGGGTGAAGAACAAATCTTCTAGAAGACTGAAGGTTCTGTGCCTGCAATACGATACGAGGACCTTTCAGTGAGTACAAATAATCGTTTATACAAAATTACATCAGTCATCTCTTTTGGCTCTTTGCATCCCCAATTTTTAACTGTTTTAGTGGATTACATAAACAAATAAGGCTCTGCCATTGAAACATTACGTGATCCATCTCCCAAACATTACGTTCTTGTGTAGAATTTCCATTAAAGGATGATCAAGTCAGTTAAAATGTTCAATTGACGACTGTCATTTAATTATTCAAACATTTATTTGCCGAAGGTGACGATAATTTCACGTAATTGGCTTGCGCGGGTGTTGAGGCTGCCGTCGTCTAATGAAAAACACATCAATCCCCCGTGGAAATCACACCTTGGCAAATCATTCTCGATATCGAAAGGTTCAATGCTAAACAGCCTCCAATGTCTACTGAATTAAGCACCATTCTAAAATATAAAGCATATTGAATTTGGAAATATGGAAGAAAAAACTTGAAGCTAGTACAGACTGAGAAGCCCGAACCGTCGGATGGTAATATGAGAAAGAGCTCAAGTATCCTCAGCCACAGGCCGTCGCTGTAGACATTACAATAGAGAACCGTTCATGTTGACATACAAGGTACTATTTGGTTAGAAAAAAAATATTTTTCAACTATTTCCCCGTCACTTACAGTGAGCCAATAATTCACTGATGAAAGTAAACAAGGAGCTTTATCCCTTAAGGCCAGAACACTGTAGAAATAAATGTTGAAGAAAAATCTCTGGACGATAACTAGATGAAAAAATGAGAGCCATGAGACACTGAATAGCCCCAAAGAAAATACAGAAAAGAACCGAAGATGCCGCAGCGATCGCCTTTCGCGATTCAGGAGCTCCTGGGCCTGAATGGTACAGGTAACTCTAGTAGTACAGATCGAGGCTCACCCCAGAGTTCACCACCAGTGGGTGTATCAGCGGTCTCTTACGCACCGACAACACCCCATCACAAAATATGGGACTACATGCCGAGTTTGACCAATCACCTTGGAAACTTGGGAAACCTCGGCAATTTAACTGCCTCAAGGATGGCCTACTTGAATGCTCAAGCGGCTGTCGCTGCTGCATTCTTACCACCTCCACATCCTCATCCGGCTCATCACGTTGCCCATCACCAGGTGCATCAGGCTGGTCAACTACCATCATCCCCCGGAATTAACGTACATCCAGCAACTGCTCATGCGCAACATGTATTACCAGGTGCTGCCGCATCCTCTAATCATCATCAGCATAGTCCAACTCATCAACACACCTCCACCCACGGTAAGCATCTTCAACATATTCATTCACTAATATTCTTAGTACCACATCTCCGACACACTTTGTAGGACTTCTATTATCCATCCAGTGATGCCGCGCGACGAGACGAGATGAGACGAGACGAAAAACTGTATCTTCTCGTCTTGTCTCGTTGTCAGGAAACCATTCTCTCGTCTCGTCTCGTATCGCAACACAAGAGCACTTTCTTCTCTCGTCTCGTCGAGAATTGAGAGATTCTCTCATCTCGTCTGGTCTCGTCTCGTCTCATCTCGTCTCGTGGCTATAATCCAATTTGCACGGAAAAAAAATACGCCGAGGGCAGAAAAGGGGAGGGGGGGCTCCCACGACTCTCGTCTCGCCGCTCGTTTCTCTCGTTCTCGACCGGCTTTGTTCGTCTCGTCTCCTTTCTGTCATTGTCTCGAATGGCTCTTCTCGTCTCGTCTCGTCTCGTCATGTCTCTCGTTTGTCTCGTATCGTCTCGTTTCTCTCGCGCCTCGCGGCATCACTATATCCATCAACTCTTACAGTTCTATCATCGTCCAAAGTAGCCACAAATTATCATCATTGTTAGCGGGAGGATTAATGGAGCAAGTGTGAGACTATCACCTCATCCCACTCTCCATTCGCGCTCTTTATACCTCATACCTCCTTGATTCGATGTTGAAGTGAATTAATAGCCGTATCTACTAGTAGGTGTGAAACGAGCACTTAACAGTGTCGCACTGGTGACTATCGCTCAACAGAGAGCCACTCAAGATTGTGTTACCGAAAATCGATACACGTCTCATTGCGTTTTCGCACACGAGGGTTTTTAGGTGGGTATCATGGTATAGTGTGTCTTTCAGACCCTCTATTGTTGCCGATGAAAAGGTATACAGATGAAAAACGAGGGAGTCGGAAAGAAGTGGTCCGTGAGAAAGCCTTATTTTCCTATTTGTTTATATATCATCAGCTATGTGAATTCAGGATTGCGATCGAATCACTGCTGTTATCAGTCGTACGACAATTCCTTCCTCTTTTTTACTTAATTAAAAAGGGAAAACACCCTAGCTGGAAGCAATGATTTTCCTGCAATTGAATTGATTCACAGTGGAGTTACTATATACAACGGCGTCCAATCGACGGGTTTTTGTCGTAACGTTAATGAAGAGAATTGGAGTACAGAAAAAAAACCGATGACGAAACATGTAGACAAAATAAAATTAACCAGAGGTGCATTGCTGGTCGCTCGCGCCTGAATTTCTGTGCGCTGATACGGGTGGGTTGAAGTGGGCACGATCCTTTGAACAAGCCGCTTCAACGACTTGGTGATTTTTTTTTCATCACCTTTCTCAATTAAAATTTTGTTTTCCTCCCTCGCAATTTGAAAACTACTGGACCGATTCCGCTCAAAATCGAATGGGAGCCGAGTTCAATCGAGACATTTTGATTGCGTTATTGAGACTAAGATTGTTCTTAAAGTAGTATGAATGGACTCCTGAGTCGTTGAGTGCGACGAGGAAAAATAAATTCAAAAAGCAAAAAAAAATTATTCATCATTTATAGTATTATCCTGAAATTTTAGCTCCGATGAGTGTAAGAAATCGATTCATCAAATTCTTCCTGCAATTATTTTTTTAACCAATAGTCGCTCTTTTGACTAGGATGTTTGAATATAAGACGCCACTTCGGGCACGCAGAAACATGAATTATTTATTACAGAATTTTGACATTGACAATAATTTTCAGATTGAATGTGGAATTTTCATTCATTTTTTCGCATTTTTCGAGATTTGTTTTAGATTTCAATCTTGTCCCTAACTTCGAAAAGTTAATTTTCTCACTAAAGTCTGTCGTATTTTTGCAATTTTCGATTAATTATTAATAATAGTACTAAAATGTCGAATAACTTTCGTTTAGAATTTATTTCAGTTTTTTACCTTCAAAATTCAAATTATGTTATACTACTTTAAGCAACATCGTTGATAGAAATGCTTTTGGAGTTTTTGAGGAACACAGTGCTACAATCTTGGACCTGTTCTCGAATTATTAAACAATTAGTTTTTTGTCATGAATACACGTTTGAATTCACCCTAACGAATATTTACTAATCCCGCTGAAAAATTGTGTAAAGTAGGACATTGTGTTACAAGAGCGTAAAGTTGTACTTTTCCACATGTACGTGCAACACATATTCTTTGTTATATCTGTCGAAGTTCACTGTCCGGAACGATAGTGCCACACGCCATGCAGAAAACAAGAGCTTTACACATACTAAGCCGTTACGAAAAATGATCTTTCCAGACAGATATTACAAAAGTAAATTGAAAATCCGATCGATCTCATAACGTAAAAATATGAAGATTGGATACGACTAATTTCGATTTTCGGAGTGAATGTGACTCCGTTTACTATACGTGAGTCTTGCAATTGTCGAAGACAATTATTTAGTATTTTTTCAATTATTGCGATAATTGTAAGCGTTATGTTAGTCCTGCGACACACGGAGAGACTATAAAATTAAAAATTCCAATGTGAACATAGTAATCGAAGACCATGCCAAAACAACTTGAAAATTGGGTTTATCTTCACCGAATTGTTACTCGTGCCAAATTATATTTTACTTTTTTTCTACCATTTTCTACTATACCGACTCGCAATTTTTATTACATTCAACAGTAAATTTTGACTGTGGCGAGTATGATCCTCGATTATTTAATTCCAACAGTAAAAACTAATTTTATATTTATTTTGTGTAGGTTCATTATTGAATCTCCTTTAGAAATACGGGCAATCTTGCAGGGATGGCAATTTCATTTAATCCCAATTAATGTTGGATGATGAAATCATTATTCAGTAATAAAAAAAGATGAAACAATGATTGTTTAGTTAGTTAATCACTCAATGTTTGGTTAATCACTTCTCTTGAGGGAGAATTATTAGGATTAGAATTAGAATGATTCACCAAATAATCTCATAACTTTTCATAATATTACCAAAATCTATTGGTAATGACCATCTCTGAAATTTCATCTAGTCGTATAGTCTCCACTGAAGATCTTACATGACATTCTTTCTCAAACCTATGACGACAATTATGAAATAATCGTCATTCATTGATGAATTCCAATCACCTGATCAGTAAAAATGTATAATGAATGCGATTTGTGACTAAACTTAGGAATTGAATTTTTAAAATTTTTTAAATTCTGAACTTGATTTCCCATTTCGAGCAGTTGGAAAACATTTTCAGAATCGAAAACGGAATTTAACAGTACACATTGTTCGAGGGAGATTCACACAGGATTGAATAGTTGCTATTATTGAAAATGAGAACGAAAGCCATAAATCATTCATGAATTGTACATTTTCTACCATAAAATAATTTTTTCCATTACAAAAAAATATAGTTTTCATATAGCTTCAAGCAGTTTTTTCGACTTAACATTTGTCGAGTGAACTTGCTTTTTTGTACAATAAGAAAAAACAGCTTGTTAAACCCTCTCCTTTTCTCGTGATTTAAAGTTTCAAAAAATACATTGCATGGGGAAAGGCTCATTAACTCTTTCGATTAAGTTATACCGAGGGTCATCCTAATTTCAAATAATGCTAACAAATCCGCCTACCGTTCGGCGAGAAAACCAATCAGCTAAAAATCGCTTGAGATTACCCTATTAGAAATTTCTTGAAATTTCAGTCACAGCCTCATCTGAATTTTCGATGTTGTTAGTTTAAATTCAATTTCAAATGACCATAGATCAGTATCAATCATTACTTTGAGTAATATTATGAGAAGTTGCACCTTATAGTAATTTAATAATTTAAATTGATGGTTATGTTTAAAATAAAAAAATTGGTGAGTAATATTAACAATTGACTTATTCCAAATTTACCTGTAATTCAAAATTTCGATTATGCCGATGTCTGTAAATGGCAGCGTTCACAAAATTTCTCAGTCATCTTGAAAATTCAAGAATATCGGGTTTTTTATTCTAACGATTTTCGGGTTTGATTTTTCAAACTCATTGTAAAAACTGAACATCACATACAACTCAATTTTGAAAAGATTGAGAATTCAAAATCTTTGCTGCCTGAATTTAAAAAATGTTTAATGTTACTCAGTGCCGTATAGACCTGAAAATCGAGAATTACTTGAATATCCAAGATAAGAATCTCAAGCTTTTTCACTTGAAGTATTTATGACGGGGTAGCCATGTAGGAGGTGAGACGGAGGGGAATCTATTGTTCTCTCGCAGGAAACCAATCGCTGAACAGAAAAAAACGATATTTCAATTACAAATTTTCAATCTACCTGGACCATTTTTGTGTTCGAAATATTTTTTCAATAACTTTTCTATTTTTTCCTACATATTTCAAGCCTTCTTTTATTTTTCTAGCTTGTCTTTTGAATTATTGGGGAATAATTAATATAGATAGAAAAAGTGACAACGTCGTGCCGTTCGAGGTACTAGTTGGCAGAACCTAACATTCACTCAGCTGTTAGGTTCCTGCTCATAGGCAAATGTATCGTCACAACGCCATTCGTATTTGCCGCGCTTACCCTTCCATGGTTTCTAACCTCGACGTTGTAGCTATTCCAAGAGTATTTTTAATTATCTGTTCTAAACAATTCGCCTAGGCCACTTGGATTATTTTTTTAATATTCCTCCATGAAAGCTCCACCCAAGTGCGGAATTTCCGGAAAATGGCGACTTTTTTTCTATTTTTAATTTTCTTTCCGAATTTCTATAAGAGCCAGTGTTAAAATGCATCTTAGAAAAATCCCTATCTTTCACCCATTCTCCTAGACTATCTCGGACTTTGCATAGGCGTTTTGAAAAAATCAAAGAATGTATAAAAAAAATCATCAATTTCTTGCCTTTTTTTCGGCCTCCCCTGACTGCGCTATAAAGATCTTAAAATTTCAAGAGTAATTTTCTAGCAGTCCATTTTCTGAAATTCAACGATTGAAAATCTTAAAATATTGCTCCTAAGAATGTGATTAACTGTGGCGATAATCTCCATAAAAAGAAGAAAATATGTAAAAGATGCTAAAAAAAAGGGGATGTGAGCAATATATCACTCCATGAATCGGTTGTATTTTATGTTGAGAAATAATCGTTGGCGTTGGGAATAATTAGTGGTATAATGAGTTGAGTGTTGGGCAGGGCTGCTGTGCCTCGCACCCAAAACACAAAAGGTCACGACAATAACGGAAAAATGGCCGCGCGCTTGATGGCTTCACTGTTCTCAACCCTTTTCTTTTTTTCCTACCGGGGAAGACTCACTTAATCTGCTTAAAATGAGTCAATTTGCATGGCTCAATCGCTTCTTTTCTGCCGAATTCATGATAATTCACTGAAGTTCTCTGCACCCATTATACTAAGCCGTCTTGAAAGTATAGATTTTTCATGAATTTCTATTTGTTTCAAAATTTTTGTTTCGCGTGATGCAAAAAGCAAAGACAATAGCCTTTTTAAGTCAATGTAGTCTTGGAAAAATATTATACCGCAATTTAAGAAATTTGAAAATAAATTTGAGAGCATACACTCAACATGTAAAAATTCAAATACGTCTACCAAGTGGTATTTTGAGAACGATTTTTAGGTATCAGATTACCAGTTAGACCCCATACAATACCCATACCCTGTCCATTCAAACGTCACTCCGGCACCTTTGCTAGTATTTACCTCACGCGTTCGTCGTATACCTTCATCTTGTTTTGTCTTAAACCTTGGTCGGAGTCTTGTGGGATGAGAATCCAATACTCAGCTGGTAACACACCAGTCTGAGAATGTGAAAAAACAAGTGGGAAATTGCTCTTGTATTGCATATAGTATAGTTATTTTCGCTAATAAATTAGCAATTTGCGCCCGAACCGTTATTTTCCGCATCGTTTACTTCTATCATGAATAATTCCTTATTTATTTCAATGTATTAAATTGAATAAGATTTCTTTTTAACTAATTTTCTCAGATTTTCAACTTAGTTGAATGTTATCATCATTACTATTCTTATTATCCCTTTCGGAACCCGTTATCCCAAACGAATTCGGTAAAAATCATTCTCCTTTACAGAAAAATTATACGAAAAATTGGAGCAATTATTCACGTTCACCGGGATAATTTTTGATGGGATACAGGGTAAATTTTACAGTTTTGGTACGAATCACCCTCACGTTTAGTAAATTTTCCCGAGACAACGGACTAAAATTCACTATTAATCACGCACTTTTTCTTCTATTTAAGGTGAAAAACTAATAGATTGATTAAATTTTAATTAATGGCAATCGATAGGGCTCAATAATATCCTGAGCATTCAGTGGGAGTGAGATGGAAATTTCACTTTTGATTGAATTTTTAATAGAACATGAATATTCAGAAACAAAATGACATGAATTTCAAATTTTTCCGGAATTTTCATGATTTTTATGAATTTTCACGGAATAATTCAGTAGCGAAGCGGTAAACCGGGTTAAGTCGATTTTGAGTATGGGCCAGTTTTTGACGAATATCTCACAATGTAAAAGAGACAGAAAAATTTTTGTCAAGGCCTTTTTCGTAGGATCAATTGAGGGTTATAAAAAAGGTCTTAAGAAAAATTTTGCTATCTCTCTTATATTCTGAGATATTTATCAAAAATTGACCAAAAGTCAAAATCGACTTGACCCGGTTTACTGCTTCGCTACTGAATTCAACTGAAAATTCAAGTATTTTCAGATCATTCGAACCGAAAATCAATGGAATATTTTATTTTTCGATGGCAATATTTCCTGAAATTTCAGTCGAAATTAAAAATAAAAATTTCTACGAGTTGGCAGGGAAAATTCAGACGAAAATTTTTAACAGTTTACTCATACACAAATGCTATGTTTTTACGGACGAGGTACAAACATAGCATTTTCGGACTTTTTGGATCATATTGGGTCAATATAACACAAAAAATCCAAAATTCAAATTTGAACGATTACAAATCTTCCATTCGAAACCAAAAATCTACTCAATCCAAAACATCATAATTTCAAAAAAATTATGAAAAACTGCGGAAAGCAGAACGGCCATTGTTTCTAGAGGTGTTGCAATGTTCATAGCCATCTTCATGTGAACATTCACAACATTTTTGTTCATCTCAACTACTGCATAGGGAATCGTCTCTATATGGTCCGTTTGAAGTTGGCAATCAACCAGATTGCCTATCAAGCCCTGACGTAGCCCCCCTTGCTATCATTTTATATATATGTATATATACATCCCTCCCATTCTCCTGGATTCTTCTTCGATGATCATGGAGACGCTTCGACGCCCTTCTCACTGCCAGCATTTTCATTTCCATCTCTATTTTTTTCCTTCAAAATATTTTCCCTTTCGAGAAGCTCGCTGCATATCTGTATATATTGTTAGTATATAACGGATATTTGTCTGTACATGGATGTACGTGTTGGCATGGCACAGGAGGCCCTCTCTCCAGTAGGTATATAGAGGGGCGATGTGAGTACCGCAATATACCAGGGCTTACTCTAATACGTGTCTGGGCTATGCACAGCTCGATACTGATTAGTACTTCAAAGCAACATTACACAAAAAAGCGTTTTATGGATTAACCGCAGAGAAAGAGAGAGTGGAAGAACGAAAGCAACTGGAGTGTGTATTCCATTCAAGTGAAAAAAATCGTGGAAACATAAGAAGAAGGAAAAAAAATTAACAGATCACAAATCCACTTGGCTTTGTTCTCGTATAATAAGGGGGAAAAAATGGGGAAAAATTGTTGTACAATTGATCTGTAAGCCCCTCGTGTGTTTCTGTGGTCACAAGTGCCGTGTACGGAGAAGTCGAATTGAATTAAAACATCTTAAGATTGAGGGGCAAATACATTTAAGCGCATTGTTTCTCAATTAGTGATTCCACGTTGTTATACAGAGGAAAATCAACTTTGCTGTTCGGGAAAAGACTAAAAACTACTAGTTTTGAGAAAAAAAAAACTGCATTCTGGAAGCCATGATCTTGAACATGGCTTTTGCTTTCAAACATAATGTTTTAATTCTTCATCTAATGAATTACCTCAGCAATTTTTAATTTCTTAAATTCTCCATGGAATAAATAACGCAATCATTGCAGCAGAAATTTCAAGCTGGTCTGGTGGCTATAATTATTTCTCGCAATACTCATCTCATAGGGTTTTTCATTTTATAGCTGTCCCCTGTATTATTACTAAAATCATTCTATTTTGTAATACAAGCTCATGTTATCTGAATAAAACATAAACTTCTGGATATTTGTAAGTAAAAGCTCAAGGGCTGAGACTATGACTCAAAACTAGCTTAACTTGTACTTAGTTATATATATTATAAACTGACAAATTATACTGTATATTTTCTAGAATCTCGAGAGAAAAATACATGAAATTGATCACGAAAATTGTGATGAATTTAAGGTTAAAGTTCTCCGAACGCATTTTTTAAGAATTTAGACAAATGTCTATAATTTTTAATAAACAATTTGTATGAGAGTAATCCGTGAGATTTTGATAATCCTTTTATGCGAGAATGAGCAAATACAACTTTTTTATTTAAAAACTAAAAATAGAAACGAAGTTGATTCTGAGAAAATATATCTACATCTAATTAGGAAATGGATAAAAATAGAAATATTTAAGTATTGATTCCAGACAAATTTTCCTAAAAAATAAGTTATAAAATATGCTAGTCTTTATCATGAAATGAATGAGCAATGTTAAGAAAAGGAGTTTCTTATACTTCTCCTTTTTTTTCGAAACATCAAAAACTTTTTTTTCTCGGCATTGTTCTATGGTTTTGGTCTTGAGCAATCACCGAGAGTTTCTTCAAAATTGCTTCAGTACCATCTTTGATTTATAAATATTTTAAATATTCAGTATATATTTGAACGAAGTTACTTGGGAATGAAATGTCCTCGTGCTGATTCTCAAGTAGAAATTGAGGGAAATTAAACAGTTAGAGTCTGAGCGTACACAGTGAGAAACCGGTATGGAAGTTAATTGAGATTCTTGGGAGATTTGTCGCGTGGAATGTCTTAATTTAGTCGCATGAACGTCCTGACGCGCCTTAACAACTTGGAATAATTGGATAACACCTCCTCTGCACGCTCCTTTCTGCCTATCACTTTAATCTCTTTTCAACTTTCCCAATTTTCTATTATGGAAGTGCCCCTTAAGATAAGTTCTTTCATTCAGTCCATACTTCCGATTATGCTTTCTATATGGGAATGATATGTTGTTAAGAATTTTCCCCTAAAATTTTTGTAGCACTTTTAAAATTTTTATCAAGTATCAGCTCCACGAAATGCCAAAGAATTTGTCATAAAAAATTCATAATTTTATTTAAAAAAAGATAATAATAGTGAAACCTGAAAATTTCCTTTAATTATTCCATGAAAATGAATCGGAATCAGGAAAATTAACACAAATATAATTTCAAATTGTTAGTTAATTGCAAATTTTGCGAAATGATTTTTTCACTAAATCAAATCCAATGTCCCCTCCTGATGGTTAATACTAAACTGTCCATGAAACGTTTATTTTTTTTCTAACGGTGTATCTCAATCATACAATTCTTCATATAATCTCATCGTTAAATCGTGAAACGAGGGTAAAATACGTTCCTTCCTGCTTATCCACAAAACTCATGATCATCCCACAATTTTCCACGGTCACAAATGATTTTCTCTGATAGAGGGTTCTTGTCGACAGTGTCAATCATATCGCCAACCCTCATGAGCAATACCCTAGAACGTTCCTCCCATGTCTCTCACTTCCCTTTTTTCTCCATATAATCGCGTAATCCGATCAGTGACCAATCAATTCCGGTTAGCCTTAGATTTCGGCTCAGCCACTTTTCCCTGGTTTTCCCCTTTTCCACCAATAACAAAACAAGGAAGAAAAGAACAACTTTAGGCCTCTGCATGACGACTTTTTGAAGCCTACTGAATATTCTCTGACTTATAGTGAAAAAAAAATTAATTTTGCTGAAGAATTATTTTCTTGGGAGAACAATTTATCTTTTTAGGAGCCTATTTCTTCACGGAGAAAATTATTTGATGAATTTCATCAACCAGTTGTTGAAATTCACTAACTAGTTGTTGAAATTTAACAACTGTTTAGTTAAAATTCTGAAAAAGATTTTTCAATTTCATTCGACAACAATTCATTAAATTTTCAATAAACGTTCGTCGATTTATTTGATCGATCAAATTTAACAAGTAATTGCAGATTATTGCAAAAATATCTTCTATACAGGAGACATTGATCGATTGTCACGATGTAAATGATTGCGGGATTGTTTCCAAGTTTACATATGCCCTCACCATCTGGTTTGGTAGTCAAAATTGATTGAATGAAATTGAAAAATCTTTCCTGAATTTTAAGCAATTAGTAGTTAAATTTCACCAACTAGTTCTTAAAATTCAACAACTAGTTGGTAATTCTTTTTTTCCGTGTTCAGACCAGTCATTCTCAGATGGTCCATGTCCATCTGCAAGTAGTACAATTACACTGAGAGAAAAATCTGAAGTTCGATTTACTATAAGAAAATAGTTGAGGCAGTTTTGGTGAACGATACGATTTTTTTTGTATGCGGCACATAACGTTACAGTAACTTTACAAGCGTAATTTTTGCAAATAAAAATGCAGTTAAACTAACCAAAGTTCAAAAGTAACCACGACAAATCTATCGTGAGCAGAACTATAAAATAGTAGCAATGACTACATTCCATTATAGTAATCACTTCTCCGGCCATAGTTACCGTAACCCATAAGAAATTGTTGAGGACTTTTTGACTATAGTGCGATGGTGACGGAATATAGTCAGAAGAATCATTATTAACAAAAAAATTAACAAAAAAATTTCCACCAAAAGGGCGTAGCTCCACACTTACGCTTGTTTGTCATTATCAGTTATATACCTTGAAGAAATACATTTTTTTTATAGAAATTAGAACCAAAGAGGTGTAACTTCGCGCAAGGAGAGAAAAGTTGAATAAAAATTACCTAGAAAATCGTGACAAATTTTACTGTACGAATGGTAATCGTGGAACAAAATGTAATTCAGTGAAAAGATACTGCTTTCTATTCTATTATAAAATCTTACGATTTTCTCGGTAAAAACAATCTATGAATGCAAAAATTATCCTCCTGATTATACAGTAAACAAAAATCGGTATTACTGTCTCTGGTGTGAGGGGTTAAATATTCCGGTGTTAGAATTAACTTTCTCGCACGAAGTCAAATTTTGGTATGGAGTCAATTTTTGTTTTTCACACAGAACTGAGTTGATTAATATGTTCATTTTGACATCATGGCAGTGTTAATTTACACTCCACTCGCTGTATTTCACTCGCAGGGATAGGCAATAATATTAGATTTTGACAATATAAAAAAGGGATTATCTCCTTATATTGTTCAAACTTTGACTATATTTAACAAATTTAAAATATTATAGAATTTATTAGCTAAATTTTCCGATTGATGGTGAATAAAATATTTGATAATACTGAAATGTAATTTTTTAGTTAATAAACTAATTATAAATTTAGGTACTTGATTTTCGATTATCCAAATAATCGCCAATCTTCCTACCTAAATTATTGGTTGATAAAATATTTCGAAATTTAAATGTACAAATTGATGGTTACTTTAATATTTAAAATTTTGAAGATTTATGTTAAAAATTTACAACTTCACAATTTAACGGTAATTATGATTGATTAATATGCCTATCACTGTTCACTCGAGAATCAATTAACTCCGTACATTCACATCGAAAAACGGTGTGGACTTAATTTCACTTCGTTTGGTGTGGACCCGGAGTCGAAATTCGCTCTGGATTTTTTACTGTGTAGTAAAATTGCCCACATCTGTAGGATATTGTTTGTTTTATACCCATCTGAAGGTCATGGGAACGAACAGAAGTGAATTTTTACCAAATGGGTTCGGTAAAAATCATTCTCCGTTACAGAAAAATTATACGAAAAATTGGAGCAGTTATTTACGTTCACTGGGATAATTTTTGTTGGGATACAGGGTAAATTATACAGCTTCGGTACAAATCACTCTCACGTTTAGTAAATTTTCCCGGTACAAGGGAGTAAAATTCACTATTAATCTCGCACTTTTTCTCTTATTTAAAGTGAAAAAATACTGGAAATCGAGGTTGCTCCACGATTGCTTGACTTGTTTGGTCATTTTTCTCCAACTTTTTTCTCCGTGCAGTACATTTTCTGGAAATTCTGAAAATTTCGCTCTTCCGAAAATTAGTAATGAACTTTCCATAAAATTTAATTCTTTTCCACCAGTGAATAACAGTATGCTTCTTTGTTCAACAGAATCTGTAGGATACCTATGGACTTCCAATATTCTTTGAAACACAAATCAATATTCCTCAATATTCTTTGGATTTCTTGAATTTTTTATGTATATAGACAAAAAAACACGGAAGAAGAAATTTAATTTTGACAATAAACGAAAATCCGGCGCAGAAATAGTCGGAATTATCGGATATTACGGCAGGAGGGGGGGGGGGCGCACACCTAATACCTACNGGGGGGGCGCACACCTAATACCTACATGGTTCATTGTCCGCGCTACGTACATAACTGAATTCGAAGAAGATGTGGGATTTGAAAATACGTCAAGCATTTCTCTTATCTCATATTGTGTCTGGAAACCTGAATTAGATGATCAAAAAATCACGAGAGAAAAAAAAAACAATGTTATAAATAGATGGGTATAGAGATAAATGGTCACCACTGATGATAAACCTCACGCTAATATTGTTGACGTAGGACCTCGTAGTAAGCCAAGTGGAAAGTGTAGGGAGGTGTGACGTCATTATCCCCTCTCTGCCACAATGTTTTGATTAATTGTGGATATGCTCGGGTACACTGTTGGAAAATTATTCCTGAAATTCAAATGAAAAATCACGAAATTTTGAACAACGTTCAATCCACCTGAACTTTCAAAATATGTTGGTATTGAAAAATCAGTTAATTCCTGGAATATTCAGTAGTAATACCCCAAGAGCTTCAAAATTATCGGGTATTTTTCGATAGCTTCGTTGCAAACAAATGAGGGTGTCAAGTTTTGCAGGTTAAAAAATCCTGAGCGCTTGCGCGAGGGTTCGTTTGCAGAGGAGCTTGAGAGAATTACCCGATTAATTTTGAATCTCGAGGGGTATTTGTCGTATAATTTTTCCCAATCGGATTTTGGCCAAGCAGAGTGCAGTGGACAACATCGGGAGGTGAATTGATGAAGATTTTAACAAATTATGTTAATAGAATAACTCAATTTCCATAGACTGTCAAATGTAAGATTCTATCCGAAATGAGCCGAAAAAATGAAGAGCTACTGCGAAATATTGAAAAGCTAGGAGGAAATATCCGAAATAAAACTGTCGGGTAGCCTCAAATAATGCGCGCCGATTGGTCGAAATCCGATTGGGAAAAATAATCAATAATAATACCTCAAGAGCTTCAAAATTATCGGGTATTTTCTTCATAGCTTCGTAGCAAACAAATGAGGGTGTCAAGTCTTGCAGATTACAATATTTTCCTGCAACCGGGGAAATTGGTCAGGGTCGTGTCACGTGATGCCAAATACTGTACTCTGTTTGGCAAAATCAGAATTGAGAAAATTGTCAGCTATAATACCCCAAGACCTTCAAAATTATCGAATAGTTCCCGAATGTTTTGTTGCAGAGCAATAAGAGGGATTTTACTGCAAAAATGACCCCAATCGTTGATATACAGGGAAACTTGAGGGAAATATCCGATGAATTTTGAAGGTTGAGGGGTACCCGAGTGGAAATTCCGGTCAGGTCTTGATCAAGTTTGGATCAGGTTAGATACATGCTCAATGAAATTTTTATTTATTTCATTAATGAATAATAATAGTGATAATAACAATAACACTAATAAATAAATAGACATTTGGTGATTTTTTTCCTCAAGATAAGTTTGATATAAGTTTGATATAAGGTTGATATTCCTCTAATACGTATTTACGGCATCATCATCCCTCCCTTCTGTACATTTGAGAACGGCTGGCTGTTAATTAAATTGATTAATTAAATTAAATTAATTTAATATATTTTAATTATAGTATAATGATTCTTTTCAAAGATTGAAAATAATTATTGATAATGGTTGATAAAACTTAATTTGAATAGTATAAAAGTAGTTAATTAAATTATCCGAAAAACTTATTAAAATTAATGTCAGGTGGACCGGATCTGAATCTGATCATTTTCAATTGACCCCGTTCAAATGCCGATCAAAGACATCAAATCGCAATTTGATCAAATTGGGGTCAGGCAGCCGACCTCAGGGTGAGATCGTGCCTACCTGATCAGAACTTGATCTGAATCATCCTGCAGTTTTTCGGATCCGATCTGCTGGATCAGAACTTGGTCAGGTTCTCATCATGCACCATCTGATCATGTCTATCTGATCAGAACTTGATCTGAACCTGCCTGTAGTTTTTCGAATCCGATCTGCTGAATCAGAACTTGGTCACCTTCTCATCAGGAATCACCGGATCAGTCGAACCTTACAAAAACCTGATCAAGTTCTGATCGTGCTTCAAGTGGGCCTGAAGCAATTTCCACTCGGGTTTTCGGAGGACAATTTCTTCAATTCTGATTATGGCCAATCAGGGTGCGGTGTTCGGGGTTACGGGACACATTTCACCAAAATGTGAGGAATATCCATCTAATTCGTAGAAAACAATTGACAGACTACAGGGAAATTATCAGACTGTTATTTTCCCTGCAGCCAGGGAAATTAACAGTGTTAAACGCGTCACGTGACCTAGAATACTACACTCTGATTGGTCAAAATCAGAATTGAGGAAATTGTCACAGAAATTCTCAGAAATTTTATTATAAATCCCGAGAATTTTTTTCTTAACTGCACTAGATTTTTTTTTTCATACACTGAAAGAAAAATGTCCCAATATGCAGACTATATTTACTTGAGAGAAGTTAATTATTTTTAATGGCTTAAATCTGAGAATGCACTCTGACCACATGTTTGCACTTCACCGCACTCAAATAAATTCTCATTTATCACTATCGTTCCGCGTTACATCATGAATATATCACATATCGAAACATTGGAAGTGTATAAAAAAAATCATGAAAACAGTAAATACTTGAAGATTCACGATCCTTCCACGCAATTTGACTGAGTTTATTTGCGATAAAATCATACTTAAGTACCAGAATATTTTAAAGCATGAGACCTTTCTCGGGTCACGTGAGTTGAGATGCCTGAGAGAATTAAACGATTGAAGAAAAATTATGTGTCTCAAGTAAATATTTTTCAGATACTAGAATTTTTTTCTCAGTGTAGCAGTGGATTGGGATTTTCTTCAGTACCACACTATTGAAAATTTTCGTCTGAATTTTCCGTACCAAATTCCGGAAATTTTTATCGTATTCAAGTTTCACTGAAATTTCAGGAAACTTTGTTATTCAAAAGTCAAATATTCCATTAATTTTCTGTTCAATGATCTCAAAATCAGTAAAAAACTTGATTTTTCAGTTCAATCATTCTGTGAAAATTCAGAAACAAGTTGAAAACTCATGACCTTTTGTTTTTGAATATTCATGTTCCACTGAAAATTTAATCACGCTATGAAATTTCCGTCTCACTCCCACTGAAAACTCATGAATTTCCTTGAATTCTACCTAAAACTTGAAATTTCATAACCATTTCTCCCCTAAATTGGATTCAATGTCACGCTCATGAGATTTACTATAATATCTTGCATGAAATTTCAAAAAATTTCTAACAGTGCAACACTAGAATTTTTCCAAAGAATTTCTCTCCGTGCATAGTATTTAGGATAATTTTCACAAACGAGAGTGAAAATTCAAGAATGAAAATCCACAAGCAATGAATGTGCTCGCATAAACACATAAGCATTATTTGGAGTAGTTCACAAATTATCAATTGGCCTTTCGGCGGTGTCTCCTCGCGCCTCGTAAATTATCGTTTACCCCTTTGACACGCGCCTAATGCAACTCCAGAGGGACGCACGCATCGTGGCAGCGGAGCTTGGTCTAGGGGGAGCGTGGGGACAGTGTACGGTGGATTCAGCTTGCTATATTGTTGGGTGCTGAACCCCTGGGGACCTGTGGGACGTTAATGAAATAACACGGGAATTAGTCCCGGACATTACCAGCAAACTATGTCCATTATCGTTCTGGCAGAAGAGGGAGAAAGGGGGAGAGAGAGAGAGCTACTGGTAATTTACGGAAAGTTCAGTAGAACGATAATGCAGTGCGGTTCACTCTAAACCAAAGCAGAGAACATCAAATTTTTATTCATTTACACCTGTTTTATTGTTGGAGGATGATTCACACTGATTCAGGCCATTTCTGTATTACAGTCCATTCTAGCTCTCGGAAAATCGAATTACCTATATAGGTAAATTGAGTTATATATATACTTATATTACATATATACCTATATAGGCACTGTATACACAGTGCGTTCGAACGAATTTGACAAGGTTTTGTTCCACGTTTTTCGTGTCATTTTTGCTTCCGAATGGAAGCTTTGTAATCGTTCAAAATTAAGTTTCCAAATTTTTGGGTCGGGGTATCTAAATATGGTCTAAAAAAACCCGGCTGTGTGGCGCACTTGGTAGCAGCATGAGATTCACAACCTCAAGCTCCCAGGTTCGAGCCCCGGCCGGGCCAAAATTCCACACCAATTTTTCATCACAATTTTCCACATAATATTCAACTGAAAATTCAACACAATTTTCAAACCGAATATTTCACGGAATTTTCAACTGAAAAATCCACTCTACATTTAACATTCCCTGGCTGAAGGCCCTCAGGCGATGGCCGCGTTGACAAGTTAACCCTTGCAACGAAAAACCGGTGAAATTTGAAAATTTATGGTCTAAAAAGTCTAAATATGCGATGTATATAAGTATGTATGTATGTATGTATGTATGTATGTATGTATGTGTGTGTACTTTTTTTCAATTTTTTTTTCGCAATTCTCATTATAGGAGCTTGATAAAATTCCATGAATTTTTCCATGGATATAGACGTTAATAGGCTCTATTCATCGACACCAATTAAAATTGAATTATTTATAGAGTTTGTGAAATATTGGTATTTTTTCAAAAATCGATTTTTCGACGCTCAGTCCAAGAATTGTCAGCAGAATGAAATGAATCATGGCTTAAAAAATTTGTATAGATAGCCTCTTGATTCTATTAGAATATGATGCGGATCGCAGCTATTATTGTTGAGCTACAACATATAGTTTGTGAGATTTTTTTTTCATTTTTTTCATGATAAACTGGAAAAATTAACGGTCATATCAATGAAATCATGGCTGAAAAAGATCGTTTTGATGCGTTCTCGATGTAGTGCAAAGATGATAAAAACAGCACAGCAATTTATTAAGTTGCATAGTAGCAATATGAAGCTTTAGGTCATATGAAGGTCATATAAAAGTTGTACGAGGTCATATGAAGATTATATGAGGTCATTTGGAAGTTATCTGAGATCATATGGTGTCATAATGGGATGATACAGGGTCATATGAGGATCGCCTGGGGTTATACGGGAGTCATATGGAGGTCATTTATGGCAATATGAGGGTTATATAGGCTCATAAAAGGATGATATAGGAATCATAAGAGAGTCATATAGGTGTCACTATTCAAAACAATAAAAAATAAGAGTAATAAATTTCAAAAATAGAGAATCCGTTCGGAAGCATATTGCTAATTTGTTAGCAACATAAACTATACCCATATGCAGAAAATGCGATTATCCACTTGTTTCGAAATAATCCGCAAAGGATTGTAATGATCAAAATTCTTTCACCAAAATAATTCTATATTTTTGCCCGTTAGCCCGAATGAAAATTTCGGGCAGTTCTCCTGGGTCTAAATCAGGCTTGGGATCCAAACAAGCGTCACATTTCCTACACGGAGAGAAATTTTATCCTGATAAAAATAACAATTACCGTGCCGGTAGAGTAAAAATTACTGTACCGGTAGGTTAAAATTGACTAACCGTTCTAGAATTTTCGTTATCTATATAAAAATTACTGGACTGGGAGGGTAAAATTTATTATGCGTCAGGATAAAAAATTTCTCTAACGTAGAATTAAATTTGATCATCATATATTAATTTTTACTAAATTTCGGGATAGAAATGAGGAAACGATGACTCATGATACATTTTCATAGAACGGTAGGGTAATTTTTAGCAAAAATTTCTCTTCGTGTATCCAAAGCTGATCAAAATCGGTTCTGACGGATCAGTCTCTTATTCTAGCCTGATTTGAACGTTCACTCGAAATTTAATCAGCGAAGGTTCAGACTTTTCTTCATTCTTTATAGATGGCCGGAGTTTTTTCCCCGTTGAAAAGCTCCCGGAATTTTTTTCCCCGGCGAATTTTTCTCTCGGAACTTTTTTCCCCTCACTAATTTTTCTCACGTGGAATTTTTCCCCGGGTTATTTTTCCGCCGTTGAAAAATTCCCGGAAATTTTTTCTGCGTCAATCCTTTCTCAGCGAATTATTTTCATTGAGATTCATTTTCCTTACGAATTTTTTTCATGTGAGATTTTGTTTGGAGTTTTTCTTCAGAAAATACTAATTGAATTTCGTTATTTTTCTCTTAGAAGGAGAAAAATGAACAAATTAATGACAAAAATCGTTTTTTTTTTTTCATTCGCGATTGTTTAGTCCTCCCCCCCCCCCCAAAGAAAAAGAAATATCGTGATTATGATGGAAGACTGAAGAAAAATTATTGATGATTTTGAAATTGATAATTTTCTACAAAATGTGGCTAATTTTCTTCTGTTGTCGATGTTTCACTTGACGCGTTGAATTACATTGTACGAAAATTATATTTGTTGCTCATTATATAGCAAATTAATCATTCTAGCTTGTTGGAGTGTTCGTAATTTTGTCTGGTTGTACATGTTCTATTTGTGACTGAATTGAATTTTTTTGACACCAAAAAATCGCGTGTGATAATATCTGTCAAATCAAATCACAATATTGCTATGTAACTAGAGACAGTTTAGTAATAATCCACATATTTCATTCCTATGAGAGAATTGTTCTGTGCACGATAACTCCCGAAAAAAATTAGATAGGATACTCAAATTTGGTGAGATGCTTGCTCTTATGATGTTGCAAGATGGGTTTGTGGGTAGGCAAAATCGGAAAAATGGTTTAGAAAATATTCAATTTGTTGTGAAAATTAATTAATATATTTTTTAATACTCGTTTGGTTTCAATTTCATTGTTCACGAAGTTCCTAATCGGAGAAAAAAATTGCAGAAAAATTACCAAACAAGTCAAGTAATCATGGAGCAACCTCGATTTCCAATACTTCTTCCCCTTAAATAAGAGAAGAAGTGCGAGATTAATAGTGAATTTCACTCCGTTGACCCGGAAGAACTTTACTAAACGTGAGGGTGATTTGTATCGAAATTATAAAATTTACCCTGCATCCCATCAAAAATTATCAAAGTGAACGCGAATAAATGCTCCAATTTTACGTATAATTTTTCTGTAACGGAGAATGATTTTTACCGACCCTAGTGGAAAAACATAAGGTGGAGGTGTAACATGCCTGATCAGAATTTCGGATCGGACTTGATCAGTTTCTGATCGAGACCTGAACAGAATTTCCACTCGGGTATAATAAGTCAATTTGAGAGTGAAATTCGTAAGTGTCCTGGTAGCTCAGATGGTAAGAGCACCTGACGCGACATTGGGAGGTCCCGGGTTCGATTCCCGGCTAGGAAGTTGCTAATTTTTTCTTTCAAAAAAAAATTTAATTTAATTAATGCCTAATGATGGTAGGCGGCGAAACCCTAGCGGAAAAACATAAGGTGGAGGCGTGGAGGTGTAACATGCCTGATCAGAATTTCGGATCGGACTTGATCAGTTTCTGATCGAGACCTGAACAGAATTTCCACTCGGGGAACCCGTTTGGTAAAAATTCGTATCCGTCCGTCCCCATAACCTTCAGACGAGTACAAAACAAACAATCCCCTGCCCATGTGACGAATTTTACTAAACAGGAGGATAATTTTTGCATCCATAGCTGTATTTTTTTACCGAAAGAAACGTAAGATATCCATTGAAAACCAGTATTTTTTCACTGATTTACATTTCGCTCCACGATTACCATTCGTATACCAAAATTTTTCATAATTTTTGAGGCAATTTTTATCCAACTTGTCTCTCTGTGCGGAAACCCAATTTTTCAATATTTTTTAATATTTTCAACAACCTAACTGGGGGAATGATAGCACTTTTTTTTTAATATTCAGGTCGGAAGTATATGAACGTTTATAATTAAAATATGGCTATACATACAAGTTGGCATTGCATACTGGCGCGTTATTGAAGGTCATTGCGTAAAATTCACATATATGTGAGTTCAGTCGCCCTCGATCAAGTAAGAGCCACATATAAGTCACTCAAACAGCTATGGATTTCCAGTCCAACACCTCCATTGTCCCTCGTGTTGGAGAGTACTTCTTCGAGTATACATGAATTCACGCCTCCAAACTGGTATGCGCACCGCGCACACTCTACATAAATCGAGCCTCTCCGTCTGTCGTTCATCAATCCGCATTACACGGAATTGCGTGCGCAGATCACCCTCCTCTGAATATATAGGTTTCTACGTATTTTTTCAAACGATACTGCGTTGCTTGGTCAACCACCCGAACAATATATAATATATGCGTTTGCAATCATTTTCCTCTGACGATTATTGCCGCTCCTTCATTGACTACACTGTTAGAAATTTTTTGAAATTTCGTGGAAGATATAATGAATCTCATGGGAGTGACGTTTAATCGGGTTTAGGGAAAAAATGGTTATGAAATTTCAAGTTTTAAGTTGAATTCACGGAAATTCATGAGTTTTCAGTGGGAGTGAGATGGAAATTTCACAACTTCATTGAATTTTCAGTGGAACATGATTACTCAGAAACAGAATGACATGAATTTTCAATTTCTCCCAGAATTTTCCTGATTTTTCGGAATTTTCACAGAATAATTGAAATGAAAAATCAAATATTTTATTGATTTCCAGATCATTTAAACAGAAAATCAATGGAATATTTGATTTTTCAGTGACAAGATTTCCTGAAATTTCATTGGAACTTGAACACGAAAAAAATTTCCGGAATTTGGCGCGGAAAATTCAGACGAAAATTTTTAACAGCGTACCAATTTCTGTTACTCGTTTCTGGAGATTTGTACTTGCACTCTTCTATTATCTCTTACTCTACTAGATGAAGCTTTTGTTTGGATTCATCATACATTTTAGTTTTCAATTCAGTAACGAAGTGGTAAAACGGTACAAATCAATTTTGACTATTGGCCAGTTTTTAATAAATATTTCGGAATCTAAGAAGATAGTAAATTTTTTATTGTAACCTTTTTTGTAGAGCCAATTGAAAGCTACAACAAATGTGATTACGAAAATTTCGCTATTTCTCTTTGATTCAGAAATATTCTTCAAAAACTCAACTGGGAGATAAGTCGACTTAAACCATTTTGCCACTTCGCTACTGAATTTTTTTTTAGACATATAAAATGCTTGAAAATGAAGTCTTGGGATGTCCAGATGCGTATGGTTGCAGAGAAATGGTTTATTTGAATTGAATAACCTTCATCTGGAATGAAATCCATAAAGTTATTCTATTAGCACGCGAAAGAAGTTTTTATTCAAATTTGACTTTTCTTTGCATTTCATACCCGTTAAATAAATAATTTTATGAACGTACTACCCATATGACACTCATATAACCCATATGACCACGATGACCGTAATTCCGACCCTTATTTTGACCCTGACGACCCTTATTCTGAGCCTTGTGACCCTTAGTTTCAGACCCTTAATTTTGAGTACCAAAATTCCTCATTTTTTTTCTAATCATTCAATTATCTCAAAGCCAAGTGATTTCATTGAAGAATGTTTCGATATTTTCTTTGGTGATTTGGGTTTTTATAAGATAGAAAGGAATAAATTCTTAAATTTCATTGGTTAAAAATATAGTAATTGTTTAGACAATGAGAAGCCTGAATTTTTTAATATGTATTTTTTTATTATTTTTTTTTATTCATATTTCTTTCCTACTACCATTACGGTTTTATAGGCTCCCTATTCGTCTGCCTTGCCTCTCCCACTTTTCTCTTCTGATTTTTTCTGCGTTACCATGGGCCGTCTTACTCTTAACTGTACCCCATTCGGGCTAGGACTACAAGGGAAACCATGGAAAACCCCAGTCGTACAGCCGGCCGATTGTGCAGAGCCCTAATGTGCTTTTCTGTCACACTGACTAGAGAGGCACATTAGGCCACTGCACCGTGCCTACCTTCCGAAATTTTTGAGCGAGGGTGTTCCTAAGCGGTGACCCATCCAAGTACTAACCACGCTAAACGCAGCTGCACTCGGATGTCTACCGGAGCAACACCTCATTCACCCAACCATTACCGTCGGTTCTTTTAACCCTAGTTGGTCACCATATGAGAACTTGCGACTTTGGTCATTTCCGCAGGGAATCGCGCCGTGTTATTTAGGCCCGAGCGTTGCCGAATTCACTCTATACTGCCTGGGCGCGTTTAGCGAGACTTCGGCCACGTCGCACAACGGGCAATTTCATTTAACATGGGAAAAAATTGCCCGTCTGTTAGAAATTTTTTTTTTCTTCAGGAATTGTGAATATTAATAATTTTTAAAAATATTATAATTTTCTAGACACTTGAATTGACGCATTCCAATTTTTTAGGATTTTTCCGCTCAGCCAGTCAATGATAAGAAAAAAAATCGACCTTATGCGGCGTTTCCCTCCTATGGTGACCAAACTAGGGTTAATATGTATTAATCCTTTATTTTGATAAAATGGAAAGAAGAAATCAATAATCGAAAGAAAAAATTATGAATTATCAGATTTGACGGAAAATTTACCATTTTTATTGATTTCTTCATCATATTGTGAATGATATTTTTTTTAATTGCATCAGAAATGTCACCTGATAAAAATTTTCAAGAAATGTACAAGAAATTTGAGTTCAAAATTGTTAACAGTGAGCTCATGAGTTCTCAATTAAAAAATGTAAAATTGTTCATCCGAAAATTAGAGATGAAAATAAGAGATGATAGATGATTTGATTTGTCAAATTTCACAATTAGTTCTCTCCAATCGATATTTATGACGGGAAAACCCTTATTCACATCAGAAATATACTGCAACGCATCAGAAATATACCCACAAGGCGTGCCCACGTGCACCTACCTACAAAAAAAACGGAAGAGGATGGGAAAAGAGAAAAAAAGTGAGTCAAAGGCAGGAGTGCTTTATCCGAGGAGTAAAACCGCAAATCCTAGTATAATACTAATAGAACTATAATAGGTTCAATAGAGCGCGCTGGTCTTCGGCGACAATGCGATCTTGTCAAAATACTCAACGTGGTAACATGAAACTTGGGACATGGATTTTCTCAATGGGTGTTACTGCCTCTCACTCGTGTCCTTTTATTGGTACTTTTATACTTGAAAAACCCACGGTTTCTTATATCATTGATCCTCGTATTATTATTCAATGCTTTTTTTGTACGAAAAATGTGAAACCACTCAAAACGACAAACGGAAGGAACTAAATGATTGAGGTCTAAGTTACCAGCACTGGGCGTAGTATTTCATCAAAAGCCTACTCAACGTTCGGTGTAAAGAAGAAAATTTTGACGCATGCCAATTAACAAATGAACAGGTTCTCATATCACTCGATAAAATTTTAAAACAAGTGGAAAATAGCTCTTGTATTGCATATTGTGTTGCAACGGAATCAATGTGTAAGTTATTGATCCTCTTCCTGATATATTTGTGGGTGTGTTTTGGTTTGTTATTCGATTAATAAAAATATCATTCTAAAGTCGGAGAACGAAGATATTAATCATCACGTGTATTAAAAAAAGAAATAAAGCCGCCCCTTTTCCATAATTCATCGCCTATTCATTACAGTATAGCTATTTTTGCTAATAAATTAGCAATATGCTTCCGAATGGTTGTTTTGCACATAATTTCCTTTTATCGTGTACACTGTTAGAAAAAAATGAAATTTCATGAACAGTTGACTGCTAATTTTCGGGACAGTGACATCGAATGCGATTTAGGGGGAAAAAATCATGAAATTTCTGGTTTATCTGAAAATTTAGTAAAATTTAGAATTTTAACCAGGGTAAAGACGAGCATTCCTAAACTCATTTAAATTTCCTATCTAATGTAAATATTAAGTGCCAAATTACGTTGAATTTTCCGTGAAATTTGAAATTTCATGATTTTTTCCCCCCTAAATCGCATTCAGTGTCACTGTCCTGAAAATTCACGAATATATTTACCGAAATTTTTTGGTTTTCTATTCATCTTCAGGGAAAAATGGAACTGAAATTTACATTTATCTTGGATTTTTTCAGGGAATTCTGAATGTTCAATGACAAAATTGCTTGAAATTTCAGTGGTAATTAAATTCGATCAGAATTTCCAAAAAGTGTACCGAAAATTTCAGACAAAAATTTTTAACAGTATGTAATTCATTATTTATTTCATTTTATTAAATTGAATAAGATTTCTTTTTAACTGATTTTGTCAGATTTTCAACTTAGTTGAATGTTATCATCATCATCACCATTATTCTTATTATCCATTTCTTCTATGCAACCGATTGTCTTTTTTACAGTTCTATCTCTCCCCTCAGCCCTTCGATAAAATAGATAAAGTTTATTTATATATACTTAAATAAATTTGAAACATCACATTTGAAGAAACCATCAGAAAGCTCACTTTCAGGAGAATTAGAAATTTTCAACAATCGCCATAAAAATCAAGTCAACCGATATAGCTATTGTAATCATCTTTCAATTTCGACTTAATGGCATTGAAACAAACATTTGAAGCTTCATATTCAAAGATATCCCCGAAATTGTAATTTTCAAAAAATACAACATTCTTGCAAATTTTCAAAGAAATCAAAATAACGATTATAGCTATCGCCTTCATCTTCGAATTCGGTCAAAAGGACATCTAAACAAATTTTTTAAGCCATCATTGAAGCAATTCAGAACATTGTTTTTTAGTTATCGTGGCACAACCGATTATCTAAAAAAATGAAAAATTAAAAAAACAAAAAATCCGTAACTTAAATTGAAATGATTACAGGGCTTCCATTTGGAAGCAAAAAATAGGAATTAAATCTTTACTTGAACATGAATGTCCAATTATTGCATACATCGATTACCCTGCAATCTCGTCCATACCTCGCAGTTTTTTATCTGAAAAAAATATTTCCAGCCAAGCGTTAATCCTCTACTACCGCAGTCTCGAAATGATCATTGAGATCCCCTCTTTGTTTTTTTTTCCGTTGCTTTTTTTTGTCACACCCTTTCGCTTGGGTTTCGACATTTGTTAGACCTCTAGAGTTTGTATGGAAATATATGACAACGGTGTGGCTTTTAGTAAATCGTCAGAGTTAAAGGGTGTGCTATAAAACACACATACGAGAATTCATTATTTTCACAGGAGGAAGGCTGTGAAGTCGAGTAGTAGCTTAGGTAGTGTTGCTGTAGATTATGTAAAAAGGACAAAATCCATGGGTATATTCGTACACTTTTCTGGGTTAATTTATCAAACGGCGCGCAAACTCACAGGGTCGTGAGCCCTCATTTTATAAAACGCCGACTCGTTAAAGACATTTTACCTCTGGTGGGGGAGTGAATGGAGAGACGAGAGGAGAAAAGGAAAATGAGAGAGTGAGAGAGAGAGAGAGTTTCAGCTCTCTGCCCTCCATATACCCTGGCTCCATGTATATATACGCATAGATTCTATACTCTTTACACAACTTCCTCGAGAAAGCCGAAGGAATCTTTTTCAACTCCACTTCTTCTTCATTCCATTCCCAATGGCTTTTCCCTCTGCTCGAAAGTTACTAACGTCGACAGCTTTATTAGAAAACGGCCGGTACCGAAAAACGTCTTAATATAACTCGTAGCACCGCTTTAACTTTTCCCTTCCTTCCTTCGGTCTATCCTACTCTCCACCTCCGTTCGTGAAAGGGAGATCATCATAACCCTCCTACGGCCTAAAAATCTCAGAAAAATTATCCCAAACTACTTCATTTTTTTATTCGTTATTACATGAAATATTTTTTTGCATTAAGCTTTAATTCTCTAATGAGCTATTTCATTTATATATTTTTAGGTTTCTCACAGTCCAAGAGCACCTTCTCAACGGGGTCTGGTGAGCGATTATTCAATACGTCTAGTATAGTTAGGGGAAGAGGTGGCTGTACCGCTCATCTAAGGAATAACAATACTTTTCACATCCCAATCTATGATTTCGGATAAAATTATATAATTATTCTTTGGCTATTCAGCCAGATATTTAGAAGTTTGGATGTTCAATTCTTGTTTCAATTCCGATAAAACATCAAAAAATGGAGTATGGGTCGCATGCAGCTAATACCACACAGTCTGATCAAATGATGCGAAAAAGAATTACAAACGATTGATCATAATTTTATGCGATTATAATGTTATTATCATAGTGAATAACCTTACGTACTGGTCCAGAAAAATTACATCGTAAGGCCCTGAAAATTTTGGAGTGCTAGTTTTATCATTTAAAGTGATGAAAAAATTTGAAATTTGCTTCATGTGTCCCTTTAAGAGACGCATGTATAACTTGCCGATGCGAGTTGAAATTTAAAATTGAAAATTCGGAAATTTCTTACGAAAAATTTCAGTTCTTTCAAATTTCAATTTATCGAATTTCAATTTTGATATTTCTTTTTTGAAAAACTCAAAAAGGGGTAGGGGGTTTTCTTTTCCAACCGAATCCATTCTTAAGCAAGTGAATGCCTATCGATCGCGACCAACTTCATTTCGATCGCACTATACGCGTTCGCCCGGGAGCAATAACGAAAAAAAGTACACGGAGAAAAGTTTTCTAGAAAAATTCTAGTACACGTACTGGAAAAAATCACAATCCACCGGCTGTGAAAAATTCTAGTGCTATTAAGGTAAAAATTCTTGGTATTTCTGGTAAAATTACCGGGGATTTTCATGAAATTTTCACAGAAATCCGGGGAAAAATTAACGTTTTCCCCAATAAAATTTCTAGTGCCGGCACTGGAATTTTTTCCTGCCCATCACTTTGCGCCTCTTTTCCCGTACTAGCACTAGAATTTTTCTAAACAATTTCTCTCCATGTAGCTACATACACACACACACATACACATTTCTAAAAACCATATGGGGAGCTTCTACTCATCATGAAACGTCGACCTTTCACGAAATTATGATTTTTCAGTTTTCATTTCCGGGGTGAAACCAATAACTTCCTATTGGGAAGTTAATAAAAATTACATATTGATAGTAGAATTTTCAGATTGAGTGAGAGACAGTTTGGGAAAAGTAAGTGATTGTGAAGAAAATCAGGTGAGCGGTATTGGCTGCTGAGCGGTACAGACATCGCCTCCCCTATAATATTCACCACGAAAGAAATAAAAGGGGAGAGCGAGTTAATTTAATGAGTGTAGGTTTCATAGAACCTTCGCGATTCTGGTAATTCATTGCCATGATGTCTTGCCTAACGTCCATAAGCTAAAATCAATGGACGAAAAATACATTCAGCATTTTGGATAGAGGGTGCATATTCAAGAATACTAAACGCTCGTTAAGAAAGATGTGCCTTCAAAACTGTCGTTTGTAACTTCCTCTCTCTCTTTTTCCTCTCTTTTTCCATCTCTTCCTTTTGTACTCACTGGTTTTTCCATCAGTGGGGTGTGCATATATGCAGATGCCACAAAAAAACAACGAGTTCCCCAGTGTTCACTCTCCGGGTTACGTCATAGATGGGTGGAAAAACTCATTTCGTATTCATACACGATGATTTCGATGTTTTCCACACCATTAAACCACGCTACTGCATTACGGAGGTACCATGTGAAAATGATGTTCCTCAAAACAAGTTGCGACAGGTTGGAAAAAGATTGCTCACCATGACCTTCACGGCTGGAGAAAGAATACTTGTAAAATGTTCGCATTTTTATGAGTCATTACAAGTTATGTCTATAGTATTTTTATGAAAGGAGCAGTTTGTTAATTTTTACTGCAAGCCATTATAAATGTCATGAGGAGAATTTGGATGGGAGCTATTCATGGCACATTCCGTCAATTATCGAGAATCGAAATTTTTTATCAGCCTGTGTACTTTTTGATACTAGTCGGATTCTTGTTCGAAATTCCGTTAGAATTTTTTTGAAATTTCATGTTAAATATGATAGTAATTTTCATGAGAGTGACATAGAATTGAATTTAGGAGAAAAATGGCTATGGAATTTCAAGTTTTAGATAGATTTCAAAGGAATTCATGAGCTTTCGGTGGGAGTGAGATGGAAATTTCACAACTTCATTGAATTTTCAATGGAACATGACTGTTCAGAAACAAAATGACATGAATTTTCAATTTTTCCCTGAATTTTCATGTAATAATTTAACTGAAAAATCAAGTATTGTATTGATTTTCAGATTATTTGAACCGAAAATTAATGAACTATTAGATTTTTCAATGATAATATTTCCTGAAATTTTAGTGGAAACTAAACATGATGAAAATTTTCAAAATTTAACACGGAAAATTCAGACGACAATTTTTAACAGTGTCGGTTGAGAAAATATTGCTCATCATGACCTTCATGGCTCGAGAAAGAATACATGTAAAATGCTGGTATTTTTATGAGTCATTACAAGTTATATCTATAGTATTTTTATGAAAGGAGCAGTTTGTTAATTTTTACTGCAAGCCATTATAAATGTCACGAGGAGAATTTGGACGGGAGCTATTGACGGTACATTCCGTCAATTATCGAGAATCGCAATTTTTTATCATCCTGTCTTTTTGATTTCAGTCGGATACTCCCAAAATTTTCCGGACCTAATTTCCTCGAGGAGGGGGAGGGGTAAAATAAATATAATTTCCCCTGGGAAAAAAAAAATAAAAAATGGGAGATAAAAATTACAAAATTATTCCGTACTACTGTTGCGTGTTTATTCATTTTTCTTATAATTGAATGTTTATAGAAGATTTTGCAGATTTTTCGGTTAGGAATTCATTCATTGATTAGTTAGAAATATCCTTTATTAGATATTGTATTTTGTTTTTCATTTATGGGATTGTTTGTGTAATTGAATAAAGGCAAGTGTAATTTTGTTCTTGATAATTTTTTTGTGGAAGAAAGACAAGTGATACCCAGATGTTGTTACTTTTTCGTCTCAATTTTTGTCTGTTTTTGTTAAATTTCATATTCGAGAATACCTCTTGTGATGGCCGGGAATTCATGTTGGAAGGAATTTTGGCCGCAAAATCATTCTATGTAATTGATGTGATAACAGGAAAGTTTTTAATAACAAATTCAATAATAATTGAATGGGTTAAATTTAATTATCTTGTTATCAAGATAAAATAATATTTATTCATGTTGTGAATCCTTACTTTGGATATATCTCTGATATTTAATAATGAGTGACACCCAGGAATTAGAAATATATGATCAGATAAGAGATATAAGGAATACTAATAATCATAGCTATTAATTTCAAAGATTTTTAAGAATGCAAGAAAAGACATCAAACGATAGAGAGAAACAGAATTCAATCGATGCGAAAACAAATTCGCCTAGATTCACTGATAGAAAGGATTAGTTATTGTTAACAAATAGATTTGGTTGGAGGTATTGGTCGTTAATAGTTAACAAATGCATATTTGAGGAGCCTTGTTTGAATAGATTTTCTCCTTTCAAATAAATCATTCGTTAACTATTAACGAATAATTATTGGTCATATTCAACTCTACCATTCGTTAATATAGTTAACGAATCTCGTTTGAAATAAATGCATTATTCTGTGAGTGTTGTTGGTCGCTCGCTCCCGTTGTGGGTGTGTTGGAGTGGAGGTGACCCATTGCGGGTCGAACCAATAACTTCCCGAGCAACTGCCTTTCCTTCATCCATTAGAATTAAATTTCTCTATACCACTTATTCTATTCAGATATTTTCCATTGAATTTCCTCCGCTCAAATTTTCCAACTTTTTTTGTTTGATTTTCTTCATGAAAAAAAAACAGAAAAATAGAATAAAAAAAGATGATGATGAAAAAAAATTGACCTATATTGAAAAATCTTTGAAAAGTTTCAAATTTCAAAATTTCACATGTGAATTACTCCGAAACCGCTGAGACAATTCTGCTGAAATTTCACTCCAGTCTTAATCATACATAGTTGCATCAATTACGATGACGAGAAATCAATCTCATCGTTTCTCTGAGAGGAATCATCAAATTTGTAAAACAATGTCATTTTTCGACGTTTTTTCACAAGTTTTATTGGAAAATCTAAAGAACCGCTGAGGCGATGTTGTTCAGAATCTAATCAGTTCTAAGTTACATGAAAGCACATCGTTTGTGTGAAAAAAAATTAAATCGCATCGTTTGTTCGAGAGAAATTATAGCATAAAATTTTGGTCGCATATACACACATATACACATCCACGCATAGAGATCGGTCTCTAAAAGTTTCGGGAGAAATTCTAAGGGTCATGAAACGTGGAGAAATCATCAAGTTTCCACAATCCATTTTCGGGGTTACTACAGTACCTTCCTCTCTTCGGGTTGGGAAGTTAATAAAAAGAAAAATATTGATTTAAAAGGCAAAGACGATAAACAGATTGTTTTTGTAAATATTGTCCAAAGCAAATTTTAATTTATCCAAAGCAGTGTCCTGAAAAGTGTCGAGTTTTAAGTTTAATTTTGTCCCTCAATAATTGATGGAATGTGCCATATAACAATATGGGAATAAATTCTCAATAACACCATTTTAAATGCCGAATAAAAAATGCCGAAATTTTGAAAAGATCTGCTATTGGAATTCTTTCGATTGGTTCTCGAGTTTCCTGTCAAAACATTGTCAAGAAAAAGCCGTTTCTTGTGATGTTCAAAATACAAGCTGAGAGGCCTCGTCATTGCATTCAGACGCTAATCGAGTAACCGGAGACTTTTTTCATGTAATTCGAGGCCACTTCCTTCGGCTGCCAAGGATTCCATCCATTTGGTGCCTTCATTTCTGAAATTATTTATGAATCAGTTCAGTCTACTCTCATTAGGATCTCCAATTATTGGTTTAAATTGGATGTATTGAATTTAGACAAATTCCGAACTCTGCGATGTTGTGTTAGAACGACAAAAAGTCAGAAAATTATATTTTCTGTACTGCTTCTCACGATTTCTCGTCTGGGAATTGGTATTGCATACTTCCCAAACTCGAAAACTTGAAAATCACTACAAAAAAAATCTTGTCCCGGGCTGCTGCGATGGGGTTTTTTTACTCGTGTGGTTGGCCAGTCCTCGCCTTCGGCTTGGACGCCAACGCCACACGAGTAAAAAACCCCATCGCAGCAGCCCGGAAAAATACTATTTCAGATCATCTCCTATGTATGTATGTGGAGGCACAAGGGAGTGACATTTTTAAGACCATTTATTCTAACTCTTTAGTTCATCAAATAGTGTCTCTTCCGATTGTTCAATTCTGCTGCATATAAATGAATTCCAAATTTAAAAAGTGGTACCCCAAAACGGTTACCGGAGACTTATCCTCTGAAAAATCGTTCCCCAAAAACAGAAATTGTGCAAAAAAAACGGTGAAAAATAATCTCAAAATGAAAAAAAAACTTTCTCCTTCACAGGTGTGGAATTATGAAAAAAGGTAAAAAAATTGAGAACAACGTTAAATTGAAGACTTTTATGGACCGATACATTCAAATTCTGTATTACCCTATTTTTCAGTTACCTTTGACACGAAAAAAAAATCTACTTGAATTGAGTATATTTTATACCAGAATCAAGTACCTGCATAAACCTGATTCAAGAATAAAATATACTTGATTCAAGTATATTTCCCGGTTTGCAGGAGGGAAATCTGACTTTGCGCCCACCATGGCGGAAAATGAATTACCAACCAGTTAGTGAATGTCAAGAACTAATTGTTAAATTTCACCAACTAGTTGAAATTCACCAACTAGTTGTTGAAATTAATCACCAACCGGTTCATTATTATTCCAATTATTCGATCAGTTGGGAGAGCACCCGATGCATAATCGGAAGGTCCCTGGTTCAAATCCCGGTCTGGACTAGCCACTTCTTCAGTAAAAATTTTCTGGTTATTCATATTGAGAATAATCCCGGATCTCCTTCTACCTCATCCAAATCTCATTCAATCATTTCCCATGACGTCACAAAGACGTGGAACGCTATATAAATTCCGTTCTTTAATGTAATTACTTGTTGAAAAAAATGAATGATAAACCAGTTGCTGAATTTCAACAACTAGTTGTAAAATTCACCAAATAATTTCCTCCGTGTATATACACAGAATAATATCGGCAGCACGAAGAGAAGGAAGTCAAGGGGCAGAAAATTTGAAACGAGGAAAAACGACGATAAGTCTGCTCTCAACAATGCTAATAGAGCAAAAAGAAATCACATAATTCACATTATTCGGCATTGAAGGATTACTAGGGAATCAGAAGTCATGAACTTATTACATGCTATATTTATGCTTGCTGCAGAGATCGATATTCCCGAAGGCAAGAGGGAAAACCTCCGAATTCAATCATCTCATTTCCCCGGGTAGCGTTTACCTCTATTTCCCCGATCCATTTTGTAGTCTTTGGAAAAAGATATGAGGAGTTAGGGATGTACGGAACTCTGATTGTGCTATGAAATCACTGGGAAAAATATAGAAGATGCATTCGTAGTCTTCAGGAATTGAGTCTCAAGATTTGGAAATATACCCCCAATTATCAGCAGGCATTGTCATAATCATAAATTTTAAATAAAGTTGAAGAAGTTTAAATAAAGTTGAAATTATTTTGAGAAAGTCAATTGTTAATATTACTCATTTTAAATTATTGAATTAATCATCAATTAAATATTCAAATTCCGAATTATATCAATCAATAATTGAGTTCAGAAGATGGACGATTGTTCGGCTAATCGAAAATTCTTTTAAGAAATTTAGAAATATTTACTCAGTAGTCAATTGACAATTCCATATTGTCAATCATTTAGTTCATAGTCAATTGAAAATTTATTTGAAGATTTTAATTGAAGATAAGTAAATCTTAATTATTATGAGGTGCAACTCCTCATAATATTTCTAAACTAACAATTGATGCCAACCTATGATTTTCAGGGACTAACTGGAATGACCTCAAACTCCAGTGATTCAATCACCGAAATTTATGAATAAAATATCTAAGATTTATAATTACATCACTGAGAGTTAGTGGCAAAATCACTTGATCTTAGGATTTCTCACGCGTTAAATTTTAGAATGGTTTAGACTACTAGAAATAAAAACGTTTTTTGCTCTGTGAACAAACCTCTTTTCAAGCTCCTCAACGGTTAACGCATATATTGAATATTTTGTTTACTGAATTCGACAATCACCATTGATTGACAATTGGAGAAAAAGGTATAACAAAAATTGTCCATGAGATATACACTGTTGGAAAAAAAAAAATTTCATGGACAGTTGAGTATCAATTTTGAGAACAGTGACACTGAATACGATTTAGGGGAAAAATCATGAAATTTCAGGTTTCACTGAAAATTCAGTAATATTCCAGAGTTTTAAGCGGCATAAAAACGTGAATTCCTCAATTTATTTGAATTTCCAATCTAATATGAATATTCAGTGCCAAATTACATTGAATTTTCAGTGAAATCTGAAATTTCATGATTTCTTTCCCCTAAATCCCATTCAGTGTTACTGTCCTGCAAATTCTAAACTATCTTTAACTTCAGTTTTTTTATCTTTTTTTATCTGTGAATATCTTTACAGGGATTTTCAGGTTTTCTATTCATTTTCAGGGAAAAATGGGACGGAAATTCAGACTTCTATATGATTTTCCCACGAAATTCTCAATTTTCAATGACGAAATTCCTTGAAACTTCAGTGGTAATTGAATTCGATAAAAACTTCCGAAAAGTGTACCGGAAATTTCAGCCAAAATTTTTTAACAGTGTAGGTGAAAATTTCCGCTTAAACAGTCATTTTTTCAATAGGCAGCTAAAATTTGACCACCCACGGGGTACACCGTTGGAAATTTTTATCAAGGGACAGTCCCACTGGAATGTTGAGGAATTTTGTCATTGAAAATTCACAATGAATTTTCAATTCGATTTGATTTAAAAATCAATGGAAACTGTAAATTTCAGACAATCTAATGATTAATAATAATTAATATCAAAATCCGAAAAACTTAGGTAAATATAGTCTTGAATTTTCAATTTAATAAATCTATGTAATTTGATACTCAATATTCTCTGCTGCTCAACACTTTGCAATTCCATAAAATTTTAGTTAAATTAAAAAATTTCGAATTCTTTTCTTTTAAATCGAATGCAATATTGCTCTCCTGAGAGTCACTATTAAATTGTTCATGAAATTAAAATGTCGAATGATGAATCATATATAAAATCTTCAATGATTGCTCAAGAGCTCAGGATTGGAGAAAACTCTTGTTCTTTCACCCACTCTCAAAAATGTTTGGGAAAATTGCCGATGCACTTTTAAGCAATTTTTATCCAATTACCGTGATATTTCCACTGAAATCGCACGGAATTCCGTCATTGAATATTCACAATTTAATAACAAAATCGATAAAATATATTCATTAATTTGCAACTTTTTTCCGATACCAAATCATATGTGAAATTATCGACGATTGTTGAAGAGTTCAAGCTTAGAGACATCTCATATTTTGGTTCTGTCATACTATAAATACCTTTTCTGTTTATTTTTGCGAGCTCCACAGCTCTCGTATGTGGAGCAACGAACGAGTGGCTCATTCAAGATAAAATACCTCATGAATACGTTGATATAAATTTGCATCCCTTCGTCAACACACATATAGAAAAGTTCCCAGCAAACAAATTTTGTAAGGCTTCGCTGTAAACGGGCACTTTCAATTATATTCATCAGCCAAACGAAAAAGTCATTACCTGTTGGAAGGTTAGACCGTGCGCCTTGGATTTTTTGAGAGTACCTAAATGAATGTAGCGCAAGGTGTAATATACGAAGTACTTGCACCTCTGGAAAATTTAGTACCCGCGAGAAACTATATACATTTCTCGCCAATCTATACTCAGAGAAAAAATCATTCATGTCAAACAAAAATATACTTAAGACAAACGAGTGCAGTCAAGATTTTCATTGAAATTATTATTTTTATTATTCATATTTCTTTCCTACTACCATTATGGTTTTATAGGCTCCCCATTCGTCTGCCTTGCCTGTCCCATTCATTTTTGGGGTTCTTATTGTGAAACATATTTCGCAATTTTTTTCAGCTTCATAACTTTTTCACGATTTTTCAACATTAGAAAATGACAAGTAAAATCATGTTTTTTGAAAATGTTAATGATAAATGAGTGACAATTGGCTTATAAACTTATATAGTTACTACTTTTCAAGAGGAAATTTAGTTCTGGCTTCCCCCTCCTAGATCAGGTACAGATTCGATATTGATCAGGATGTTCTGATTAAGCTTTCGAATCAGAATCCGATAAGGATTTTAAGAAAGTGTCTGGATCTAATCCGGCTAAAACAAACTGATTCCATCCTGTTCAGTTAAATCCCGACTGAACCCGGGTCGGATTCGGTGCTGGAAAGGGATCCGATCCTCACATTTGGGTCGCGTTTCATTACTGAAATAAAACAAGTAAATATCACCTGTTATTGATGAGCCTCCGAGTGGACACTCAAATCAGACTAGAATGAAAGATTGATCAGTCAAAACTGATTCTGATCAGTTTTGCATCATAAATGTAACGCTTGCTTGGATCCGCGACTAATCAAAATTATAGGATCTCATATTTCTCATCAGTATCGAATCCGATACGGATCCAGTCGGAATTTGACTGATCAGAATTGAATCGGAATTCACTCCGGTACGATAGATCTAGAACCTCTTTTCTGAATATTACCAAATCCTGAGTCGAAAATTTAATCTAGAAATTCTGGCAGGATCGGATCTGTATCTGATCTAGGCTCTAACAAACTGAGCTAAATTACCACTCAGGCCCGGGTGGTAACTTCAATCAGGCAAGAATAAAAAGCAGATCAGATAAAAACTGAGTTTGATCACTTTTGGATCACAAAAGTAATGCTTGTTTGGATCCATGCCTGATCAAAATTCTAGGATTCGATCTTTCGGATCAATATCGAATCCGATCTAGGTCCAGCCGGAATTTGTGTGATCCGAATAGGATTGGAATTCACTTCGGCACATTGCATCTAGGTACTCCATCCTGAATCTTAGCAGACCCGGATTCGAAAGTCTTATCCAGAAATAGTAGCTGGTATCAGATCTGCATTTGGTCGAGGAAATTTATTTCTGGGAGTCTCTCATTTGATAATCTACTGTTCACCATCTTCCCTGCTTACTTAGGTTTCAGCTCAAGTGGTTTCCCTCCAACTCAGGTCGCCTTGTCTCCATAATGCTTAGCTTTGTATTCAGCATGGAACCTAAACTATAATTGCATGTAATTTTACATGCGCTAATTTCATTCTCCGGCTAAATTGGACAAAAGCGCAGATAGCGTGAAGCCTTCAGTCGAAACCTAAATATGGCTGATGTAAGAGAGTGCTCGTTAAAATCTGATATTGATCAGTTTTGGATCAGCAATGAAATGCTTGTTTACATACAAATCTGATCTCAATGTTAGGATCGGATCTATCCTCTCGGTACCGAATTTGATCTGGACTCAGTTATGGTTTGATTTATCATCATAGGATCAGCATTGCCTGAGTCGCATTAAATCCAGATATTCTCTTAAGATCCTGGCCAAATCCTCATACCAACGTCCAATCAGAATATTCTGACTATTATCAGAGGTACATCTGCCTTTAAATGAGGAAAGTGAATTTCCGCTCGGGTTGTAAATTGGGAAGACCCCAATATTACTAGATAAATTCCTAAGGCCAAATGTTTGAACCCGGATGTCATGAAGTAAATATTCAGGACCAAATCCTAGAGATTCATATATTAAGAGCTAAATTTCAACACTAGAGTTTCAATATTTCGACTTTCGACAATAAGTCTTGAGCACAAAACGCACGAAATGCTTTCGCGTAATCAGTGTATGAGGCGCGTCTAAATGAATGAACATAACCTGGAGAGGTGGGGAAAGTCGTGGTGTGCAAAGCGGTTAAAAACAGACAAGCGTAAGTGGTATGCTCGTATATAATAAGTAGGTATAATAAGCTCGTCTCCAGCTAAGATTTCGAGTTCTAGTACGATGCTCAACTTTCTAGATTTTGTGCTAAATTTTCATCTATGATATTTTCATCTATTATATCTCTTATAGTTGACGTCATGATTCTTATAGAATGTGGACTAAGCGGCGTGAAATATTCGGGAGGTTAGCTATAGATGAACTGGGGCATTTGGTCAGATCGTCTACACTCCACCTTGGTCCAATGAATTTTTGACGCGAACCCATGTGAACTAATAGTATGGTTCAGCTATTGAACGTCAACAACATAGTGATTAGAATGTTTAAATTTTTCATTATCTTTTATTATTGCCAAGGAGAAACCCCACTCCGTTTTGAATGTCCTGCAATACGTAGATGACCACCACTGATAGAAAAGGTGGAATGATTTGGTTACTGTTAACGAGGCTTCTTAACTATTATTGCCATTCATTAACTGTTAATGAATCCCATCGATAGTTAACACGCCTCGTTAACAGCAACTAAATCCTATCAGCGTACGTATAACCTTTTCCGAGATGAAAGACGTTTCCTTCAAAAATGGGGAAATTGACAAAAAATTGAATATAGAAGAACCCACTCGAATTATAAACATGGTGATCACAAGTAGACGGATCGAGTCCAAGTCATACGCGATACCCAGGACAAACAAAAGTGAAGATTCAATTAAGGTTTTCGATCGGGTGATTTTTCAATGATGTAACTAAGACCCACGAATCTGAAAAATGCTGATATATAAAAAAAAGATTACATGTCAAAATGACACACGTAATTGTTAACACAAACAAATTCAACACAATTCTCAACACAGTCTTCGAATCAATAAATATTTACCTTTGGCATGAGAATTCATTTAATGAAAAATCAAAAAAATTCGAACAATACAGTGAATTGCATCAATAAATGAGAACATATAAATCAGTAAATCGGTAAATTCAATAAATTCATATCAAATTACAATTAAACTAATCTCAACAAAATAATATCATACTACACAACACTTCACAGTTTCTTTGAAATCTACATCCCAATACCCATCACAAGAAATATTATTTTTAGTAAATTGTATTAAATCTGTATTAAAGTACAATTACCCCGACGATCCAGATAGTCGAATACTCCGAGTGATCCTGTTACTAATCCCTCAATTATTATCCCACGTAGGGATTATTGAGGTGACACAAAACTTGAGATACACACACACACACACACACACAACTATACACGTGTTAAATTTGTATATGTTAAATTGTCAAGTGTTGAAAATGCATTTGTTAAATCTGTGCGGTAACCATAAAAAATCTAAACAAGCAATTTCTTCCCAAACGCAGTATTCGCGGGTGTTTCGATGGTATTAATTGATCGAGTAAGTTCCCTTCTGAAGTTTTCATGAGAAATTATTCAGGCGACGGATCGTGACTGAATGGTTGCATCCCGCAATGTACCGACCGAGATCTGAACTCGGAACTCTGACCAACTTTACCAGACCAACGGATCAATTATTTCCATTATCAGGAGATCAAATCAAAATCATTCACGACGAAAATCAAGATATCTCGATTGGATTGAGGAATATTTCACGTCAGTATACTTGGTAATCTGCTGTGGCATGTACCAAACAATATAAGAAGATCATTCAAACCCTACTTATCTAATAGACGAATCGAGAGTAATAGAATTATCGCCCCAATTCGCCTCCCAGCATTGCTAATCCGGGGCGCCTGCGCGAGTAATTTGTCTATATCGTCGATTGCTCCGAATAACCGAATTGCTTGTGGGTGTCTCAGTGGCACTTATGACGTCATACTCGGCCATTTTGACTCTGTCTTTTTCAACAAAGGACCCCGTAGAGTTATTGCGACACCATATCGTACTGCACTCGTATAATAAACAATAGAAAGGTGTGTTATTGGCATTCACCACACTTCCAAGGGGCTTCAAGGCATATGCAGGAATTCCCATACCCCTTTTTCTTTCTCTGTAAACCGGAGGTGGAAACTTTTTGGTACCCACCCCTTTAAGAGAAATATTTTGACGTAGATGGGCGTTATAGGCGGACTCCTTTGTTAATCCTTGAAAAAATTATATCCATTGTGCATTCTAGTTATTACTGTTGAATGGAAAAAATTCAAATATTGTGTTTTATATCAAAACTGAAACGCAAATGTTGCCAACGTTTTGGATGAGCAGACAAATTCATTCATGTCATCACCTCGAACACAGAGATAGAGAGTTTTGGTCTTTAGGGATGTAGCCCCGACTTTTAGATACTCGCCGTTTCAGAATTCGAAAAGTGGGAAAATTCTCGAATTTAATGATTTTTCTACGACTTTTGAGGGATAATAATTTTGATTATTTCCTCCATCTGAATGTCAACCACTAGAAATGCAGTATTTTGTAGTATTTTAAGTATATTAACTTACATATTTTAGAAATAATTAGTGACAATAAAAATCAATCACACACAAGAACAGAAATATTAGTGTTATCAATTGTTGCTTTTATTTTATTTCTAGAGACAATTGTCTCTGAGTCAGTTCAAGTATTTGAAAGTTACAAGATAGAATTAAATTAACTAATAATATTCCCACATTTGAATTTGGAACCGATTTCGAGTGAACATATCCACCGCAATAAACAAATTATGAGTTAAAGATTTCAAACGAGGATTGTCGTCAGTTATATCAATAGCTGCAAATAATTAAAATGATACAAATAAAATGAAGAAATTATTTAATTAGAGACATGAAACGTTTCTCCTTTGCATCTGACCAAAGCAAAAAAATCAAATAAATTTTCAAATCGGAAATCACAAATATTTTTTACAAATGTTGCGAAAAGAATTCAGGCTTCTTATCTAGTCGAGCGTTCGGTGAGGAAAGAGAGCGAATTCTCTTTCCAAAAATCGTCCTGGTCTACGCTATCCCCTCTCTTATTATTCTCGATTAGTGGGGTGAGGAGGAATGAGTGGGGATGGGTATCAAACCTAATCTCCAAAACTCAAATTATTTATCGGCGACTTTAAGAGCACATTCATCACAATTTGACGTTTTGCGGAGGAGGGTTGGGCAGAATTTTTTAGATAATTTTCGGTTATTCCCATTTGGTAATCTGGTAATTTTGGATTAAAATTTTCTGTTAAAATAAATGAAGTTCTGGTATGAATGTGGCTTCAGCTCACAAAACATTAAGGATATCCAAGTATTTTTTACAGTTTGGAACAGACCACACTACAGATTCAACCGTTTTCAATCATCAAATTTGTTACGATGAGATGCGAAATAATTGTTAGAGTGGAAAGTTGATTGTTTATAAATTATTTATAGAAAATACTCGTAATTGTTCAAAAATTGCACCTTTTAAATCATTTTTCTGATTTAAAAATGGTTTTCTAATGATTCAATATCTGCACAGATTGAATAATAAAATTATTGTAAAATGTGCGAAAACTTAGGATCAAATGGGGCAAACGTACTTGAATATCTTTAAGTACTGCATTTTTGTGGGTAAAAATTCAAATGGGCGAATAATTCAACCGAATGTTCCTTGTAAAAAATGTGGAAAATTTTGAAGCACTCAGGGCATTACGGCTGGAAATTAGATGGAAAAGTTGTCATTTTCTGAAGTATTGGCATCGAATCTTCAATAATTTTCCAGAATTTACCGACTTTTCCTCTCATTTCCAAGGATAGCCAATAATATTATATTTTGACAATATTAAGAAGGATTATCTCCTTATATTGTTCAAAGTTTAACTATATTTAACAAATTTAAAATATTATAAAATTTGATAACTAAATTTTTCCGATTGATGGTGAATAAAATATTTGATAATATTGAAATGTAATTTTTAGTTCACAAGCTAATTCTAAATTTAGGTATTTGATTTTAGACTTTCCAAATAATCACAATCTTTCTACCTAAATTATTGGTTAATAGAATATTTCAAAAATTGAATCTACAAATTGATGGTTAATTTAATATTTAAAATTTTTTACGATTTATAAGCAAGGCCGCACACCTACACTCTGTCAGATCGACACACCGTCATTCTTCACATCTCAATCACCACACTGTCATTCTGCACTTACACATTATTTTTTTTGCACCAAATAATTTTCACTCACACATCAAACTTTATGTACACCAGAATTACACAGGACAGTTCTGTACATCTCAATCTACACAAACCCCAATAGCACCATTACATACACGAACTACACACTTTAAAATCACAGTGTTCGTCCAAGGCAAGCTTGATTAAAACGCTACAATTCCACTGATGCTAAACAACACAT
>NW_021680371.1:777502-787296 GCF_001412515.2 Diachasma alloeum | reverse complement strand
TTTAAGTACTGCATTTTTGTGGGTAAAAATTCAAATGGGCGAATAATTCAACCGAATGTTCCTTGTAAAAAATGTGGAAAATTTTGAAGCACTCAGGGCATTACGGCTGGAAATTAGATGGAAAAGTTGTCATTTTCTGAAGTATTGGCATCGAATCTTCAATAATTTTCCAGAATTTACCGACTTTTCCTCTCATTTCCAAGGATAGCCAATAATATTATATTTTGACAATATTAAGAAGGATTATCTCCTTATATTGTTCAAAGTTTAACTATATTTAACAAATTTAAAATATTATAAAATTTAATAACTAAATTTTTCCGATTGATGGTGAATAAAATATTTGATAATATTGAAATGTAATTTTTAGTTAACAAGCAAATTCTAAATTTTGGTACTTGATGTTCAATTATCCAAATAATCGTCAATCTGCCTACCTAACTTATTGGTTAATAGAATATTTCAAAATTTGAATGTACAAATTGATGGTTAATTTAATATTTAAAATTTTAAGAATTNCACAAGCTAATTCTAAATTTAGGTATTTGATTTTAGACTTTCCAAATAATCACAATCTTTCTACCTAAATTATTGGTTAATAGAATATTTCAAAAATTGAATCTACAAATTGATGGTTAATTTAATATTTAAAATTTTTTACGATTTATAAGCAAGGCCGCACACCTACACTCTGTCAGATCGACACACCGTCATTCTTCACATCTCAATCACCACACTGTCATTCTGCACTTACACATTATTTTTTTTGCACCAAATAATTTTCACTCACACATCAAACTTTATGTACACCAGAATTACACAGGACAGTTCTGTACATCTCAATCTACACAAACCCCAATAGCACCATTACATACACGAACTACACACTTTAAAATCACAGTGTTCGTCCAAGGCAAGCTTGATTAAAACGCTACAATTCCACTGATGCTAAACAACACATGTGTACTCCAATCGTACATGTGTGTTAGTCAATTTTACACACGTGTAGAATGATTTTATGAAGTATTACACACACAGAAATGATTAATCAATTAAATCATTTCTGTGTGTGTAATACTTCATAAAATCATTCTACACGTGTGTAAAATTGACTAACACACATGTACGATTGGAGTACACATGTGTTGTTTAGCATCAGTGGAATTGTAGCGTTTTAATCAAGCTTGCCTTGGACGAACACTGTGATTTTAAAGTGTGTAGTTCGTGTATGTAATGGTGCTATTGGGGTTTGTGTAGATTGAGATGTACAGAACTGTCCTGTGTAATTCTGGTGTACATAAAGTTTGATGTGTGAGTGAATATTTGGTGCAAAAAAAATAATGTGTAAGTGCAGAATGACAGTGTGGTGATTGAGATGTGAAGAATGACGGTGTGTCGATCTGACAGAGTGTAGGTGTGCGGCCTTGCCGATTTATATTCAAAATTGACAACTTCACAATTTAACTCAACAACAACTAATTTAATTACTAATTTAATTTACTAATTTAAGGCCAAAATTAGTTGTCCTGACATAAACAATGGGAAATTTCGGATTTGACGAGTACAATGCTTCCATGATTCAGAAGCAAAAACTGCATTACACTCGTAAATTTGGTCAATTTACGCCTAATTATAAACCAAAATTTACTATCTAAATAGCTCGATGTGTATGCTGTGAATGTGTACACCAAGTTGCTGACAAATCCTCTCCTCGAGTTTCCATTTCTCTTCTTCAATATCCAAGGGTTGTACAAGAATGAGAAATTTCAGCTCTCGACGACAGAGAGATGTTCCAGTATACGCATTGTGGGTTCACGGCTCACTGTATGTATGAGCTTCTACTATAGGCTATTGTCGGCTTTTCACTCGGTGAAGATTGACACCTTTTCACTCTTTCTTATGTCTCGCTATTTTTTCACAAATGTCCTATTGAGCGGAAGCGGGAGATGAAGAAACGAGGGAAAAATTTATTCACTTTTCACTATACATCAACGATTGTTCATCGATATCACAATGTAGATAGTAAAGAAAAAAACTGAAAATACCGATTGAAATTTTTTGCAATGAATTAGATGTTTTTTGGAGAATTTCAAATGAGATTTTCCATTCACCGAAAGCTGACGTATGCGTAAAAAAATCTCCAACCGTGTTGGTTTTCCACTAGTTTAGAGACTTGGGAATCGCTCTTCATTTGAGTTTATTATGTCAACTAGAATAATCGTGAATGATTTTCAGCAGTCAGGGAGGTGTTTTTCCATCCATTCATATAACCAACAGTTTTTCTTCTATTGTGTTGAGGAACATTCCATATTAGCAGCTTTCACGTTAGTACAGACAATTTATTCGCCTCTTCACCTCTATTATCTTGAAACAAAAGCTGTACAACTGATGCGAAAAACGAAATAATTACCTCTATTTTCATTTGGATTGAAGAGGCTATGATGATTACCGTTAGAGCCAATAACATTCCGACAGATTTCCTTCTTTATGTTTATTAGAAAAAATGGGATTTCTGAAAGTTTTATCTAAATAATTGAACATCTGCTGAAAAAATTGATTAAATCAGTTCTGTGGGTACAAAAGACATCGTAGAAAAAAATTTGGATAATAATACATACATATACGCACACAATGAGAAAAAAATATAATTCTGTGAATCAAATTTATCTCAGACAAGAGGTTATAGTGAAATTTCGTGTGAAAATTATGGGCATTTGTTCGTCCGAAACACACAAATATGACTTTAAAAACGTGTCAGGATGACTCCACTATACTGTTGAAAAATTTTAGCTGAAGTTTCCATTATATTTTTCCGAAATTATACTCCAGTTCCCCTGAAATTTCAAGAAATTTCAAAATTTCATAGACTAATCAACGAGAACCATAAATTTCAGTTCAATTAATATCTGACAGTGAGTCGAAATCAGGAAAATTCTAGTAAATATACTCTTGAATGTTCAATTGGAAATTCATCGTAATTCGGCACTGAATGTTCATGATTTCATTTAAAATTCGCATCTCAATGCGGTTCATAAATTTGGAATTTATTTGAATTGTCAGTGAAATCTAAAATTTCATCACTTTTTCTTTGTTAAATCGTAATCAATTTCACGTACTAGTACGTGACTACTAGACTGTCCATGAGATTTCAATTTTTTTTTCCAACAGTGTAGTCATGAAACGCAAAAATCATGGAATTTCCTAATTTTACTTTCGGAGTCATTACAGTAACCGCCTTTCTTTGAGTCGGGAAGTTAGAAAAAATCAGAGGATCATGAAGTAACTTCAATTTCATGGAAGATATTATAGTAAATCTCATGAGAGTGACATTAAATTGAATTTAGGGGAAAAATGGTTACGAAATGTCAAGATTTAAGTAGAATTCATGGAAATTCATGAGTTTTCAATGAGAGTGAGATGGAAATTTCACAATTTGATTGAATTTTCAGTGTAACATGAATATTCATAAACAATATGACGTGAATTTTCAATTTTTTTCCTCATTTCCCTGATTTTTTTGAATTTTCGTACAATAATTGAACTGGAAAATCAAGTATTGCATTGATTTCCAGACGATTTGAACAGCAAATCAATGGGATATTTGATCTTTCAATGACAAGATTTTCTGAAATTTCAGCAGAACTTGAACACGACAAAAATTTCCGGAATCTGGCACGGAAAATTCAGACTAAAATTTTTAGCAGTGTATCATTTCAATGGGTTCCCGGATCCCCCCCCCCCCCCCCCNCCGGATCCCCCCCCCCCAAACAAAGTTCCGGAATTATTTCCCCTTACGAATGTAAAAAAACAATTACACAAACACACATTACCAACCTCAATTTTATTTATTACATCCTTCAATCTTCGAAGGCACGCCAAATGAGAATTCAACTTTTTCAATAGATCAATAATAAATAAATTATTGTACAGCAATAAATTAATTATCAACATTTTCGAACCAATTCCCCCGAATAATTCGAATTAATCTCTTGCCCCAATAATCAATGAATCTTCGTTAACAAACATTCTCATCCTACAAAGTCGCAGATTCATAAAAAAAAAGTAACAACATTCAGCAAAACATCATCTTACACCACCAAAATAATCCATTTCAAAAGAAACATTTCCAAACAACCAATCGTGAATGAATAAATTAAATTTCCGAAAAATTAACAGTCAACGTTTTTAAAACAATTTTCGTACATAATTCGTTAATAATTCCCCTACATAATTTGTTAACATCTGAACAATGTAATATCATGTGTAATTTGGAGGAGTAACGAGAATATTTTTCAACATTAACAATAAAGTTGAAAATTATAATGTTTATTTTTCATTTTTGCCGCAGATTTTTTTTGTGATTTTCAGTGGAAAATATTCCGGGAAAATAATTTTGGGAGAATATTTCGACTAGTGATAGGCATATCAATCAATCATGATTATCGTTAAGCTGGGAAGTTGTCAATTTTTAATATAAATGTTATAAATTAAAATTTTAAATATTAAATTAACCATCAATTTGTACATTTAAATTTCGAAATATTCTATCAACCAATAATTTAGGTAGGAAGATTGACGATTATTTGGATAATGGATCAAGTACCTAAATTTAGAATTAGCTTGTAAACTAAAAAATAACATTTCAATATTATCAAATATTCTATTCACCATCAATCGGAAAATTTAGTTGATAAATTTCATAATATTTTAAATTTGTTAAATTGTTGGTAATGCAAAGTAATTGATAATATCTGAATTATCGACATTCATTCTACACGCACACACTATTGTATCTCAGATTTTCACTTACTCGCACTTGCACGCAATTCTCTCTCTCACGTATACTTTAGCGTGCCTCATCATCTATTTTGTACCCGTTAATTATGGAGTAATCATTGGATAAATTGTTTGTAATTATTATTGAGATGATTGAGTGGACCTTTAATCACATCCTATTACAACATAAATATAGTTAAACTTTGAACAATATAAGGAGATAATCTCTTTTTAATATTGTCAAAATCTAATATTATTGGCCATCCCTGATTTAGACGAGGGATTTTTTTCCAGGAGAATTTATTCCGGCAATTTTTTTCGGGGGGAAAAAATCCGGTCACCATTTCAATGTGGTATGACATAGTTCATAATAATATGTTTACTTAATTCAATAGCTTGACTGAAAAAAAACAAAACAAATTCAAGTCCCGTATTCAGAAGTAAATTTTGAGATAGAATAGTCTATATATAGCTCTAAATTTGAAAATTCCGATGGTTCAAGAGGTGAACGAAACACGGTGAAAAAAAAAATGCATACAGATTCTTCCTATGGTGAAGTTTTGAGGTCTATCTTAGGATGCTGTGGTTGCTTGGCGCCAGGATGAGTGTTCAACGTTATGGTATGTTGATGCTTTCAGTAATATTGGGTTACTGTTCAAACATCCTCGCGTCGACACCTCCCTGAAATGCTACACGTGTTTTTTCGTAACACACTTGGATGTCAGAGTAGCTCTATTAAGACGTCAACTGAGGGTGCCCATCACTGTTAGGAAAGAATTGAAATTTCATGGACAGTTTAGTACTAATTTTCACCAATACGAGTTTATTAATTCGATTGAGAGGGGAACAAATCGCAAAATTCAAAATGTCACAGATTATTCTCCCCAACCAAATGTTGAACAATAGAAATGCTCTATTTGACATTTTGCAGTGGACTGGGAGTGCAATTATCAGTTGTAATACCCCGAGACCTTCCAAATTATCGGGTATTTCCCGATAGCTTCGTTGCGTAGCAACGAGAGGGATGAGTTTTGCAGCATGAAAAACATCCCCCTGAAACATTTTTCTGCAAAACTCATCGAAATCGCTGATACACAGTTGGAATTTTTTTCAAATTTCATGGAAAATATCATAGTAATTCTCATAAGAGTGACATTGAATCAGATTTAGGGGAAAAACGGTTATGAAATTTCTAGTTTTAACTAGAATTCAAGGAATTATAGAATTCTAGAATTCATGAGTTTTAAGTGAGAGCGAGATGGAAATTTCACAACTTGATTGAATCTTCAGTAGAACATAAATATTCAGAAACAAAATGACTCAGTCTGATAATTTTCCTGCGGCCGGGGAAATTATCAGTTTAAAACGTGTCACGTGACTTCGAAAACTGTACTCTGATTGGTCAAAATCAGAATTGAGGAAGTTGTCAAAATGAAATCGACGTGAAGGTATCACGTGATCTCAAATACTGTGCTCTGATAGGGCGAACTAAAAAGGGCGGAAATTCTCGATGTAATTCAATCCTACGCATGTCAACACTGTCAACAAATTTTAGCTGAAATTTCCAGTGCACTTGTTGAAAACTTTTATTAAGTAGGTTCCACCAAAATTTCAGACCAATTTCGACATAAAAATTAATAGGACTCAAAAAAATTCAGATAGATATATTTTTGAATTTTCAATTAATTGAGAATTCAGCACAATTTAATAGTGAATGTTCATGATTTTATTAGGTATTCAAACTGAAAATTTGTTTGAAAATTCAAATTTGGAAAATTCGAATTTTTCTACAACCACATTGCGCTCCGGAATTACGGAAAAGATACGTAAGTTTTATTGAATATTTCTCTCCGTGTACAGTTCAAGTGAACCATCAGTGATGATGGAGGAAATTCGTCTGTTTGTGTGACGAAAATTATGTGTTACCCACATCACGGTGAGAGCAAGGGAAAGCGGTTTGAGTATCATATTGCTCTGAGAATTGAGTACATTTCTCTCTTCTTCTAATAGACACCACTCAGTATTAAATGTCTAGCTGTCAGCTCTACGGATGTAAACTTACAGACGTTTTTTCAATGCATCAGGTCTACGGACCGGTCAACGCCTCTTGACCATTCCTGGGAGCCAATTCTCGAATTGAAATCGTACGTTCGACTTCGACAAGTCGCATGCGGCCCGTAAGCCGTACCATGTGTCACATGCGACCTACCGAAATCGAACGCACGATTTCAACTCGAGAACAGACTCCCTGACCTGACTCTCTCCAATCAGAGTTATCTTTAAGCTAAGCTATCTTGAGCGTTTGGTACGAGTGTGCGAAATTAATGTGCATGTCTAATCGATGTGATTAAGAGATATATAACAGGACTCTACTCTAACGACCGGCTGTACCGACCGAGGATTCCGTGGTTACCCTTATTGACAGTCCTCACGCCACATGGGAAGTGGAAGTTAATCTTGAACCTGAGGGGAGTTCTGTATTCAAAAGATCGAGGAGCGAAACAGGTAAAAAAATGAGGAACAAAAAACATGAAATATTACGCACAGAAAAACCGAAACGTTAATTACATTTTGTTAAGCGTAATTTACGCTTAACGCCAATATGATGTCTGGTGGCTTTTTTTCCGCCATGAAAATCGGAATTTAGGTTTGAAAAAGGCGTATTTTACAGTCAAATAAAACATATTCCACGCTTATGAAATCGTAAATTATGATCTTAGTAGAAATGCATTTTATGATTTACTTATACATATTTTCTGTAAAAAAAAACATCGTATTTTACGCTTGAAACAACTTTTTCATTTCCATCGCTAATGACGGCCAAGTAAACGTACACTATTAGAAAATTACTCTTGAAATTTGAAGTGAAAAAGATTGAAATTTTTAACAACGACCAAGTTACATGAAATTCCTGTATATTTCTTCATTGACGAATCAGTTAATTCCTTGAATTGTCGATTTTAAGGTCCATACGGCACCGAACAACCTTGAAAATTTTGGAAATCCAGATAACTTTTCTCAATTCTCAATCTATTGTAAATTGAATTGTATCTGATGTTCAATTTTCCCGAGGAGTTTGGAAATTCAAGTTTGCATTGGAAACTCAATGGTTGTTTAACATGAAAATCCTAATTTTCTTGAATTTTCAAGATGAATGAGAAATTTAGTGAATGCTTTCATTTCGAAGTGAATTCAACCTCACAACATCGAAAATTCAGATCCCGAGTCGAATAATTGGACCTGACAAGTTCTACTTCGGTCTTTCCGTTCAGAACTGGATAGGTCTTGGGAAGCCTCTTCCCAAGTGCTTCCGCGACCTTTCTACCTCTGGTTATGTCCCATTTTAGCACTTGTTAGGTGTAAGCAGGACTTGTATTCAGACTTTCGAAATCCTTGCCGGTCCCCGCAATTGTATGGGCCTATATTAAATCTGCATTCATATCCCTGTTTACTCATGCGTTATTGAAATAAAAAATGCAATCATTGTTTTTTTATAATCTCGTAAAATCGACATTTCACGAGAGGGTGGAGGGGAGATGCATGTATGTGGAGGCTTGACATTTTTACCTAACAAGGGGAGAAGGTTGCAGAATCTATTCTAGCCACTCCTGTCCCTACGCTTGCATGCATTATCCAAATTAAAAATGAAAGTGTTAACAAATCTGACCATTGTTCCAAGTAAAAACCGAAAATCTGACCCTGTGGCCCCCGGTGAAAAATTTTTTTTTTCATTTTTCACTTTTTCCACATACTTTTGATAGTTCTGAATAGCCCGTCGCTTAAATAGTTGGAATCAACGTTCACCCGGCTAAAAAATTCGATTTTGGCGAAAATCCACTTGCCCCGGAAAACCCGAAAATCTGATGGCCCTTTGGCTCCGGGTGAAATTTTTTTTTCAGTTTTCACTTTTTCCACATACTTTTGACAGTTCTGAATAGCCCGTCGCTTAAATAGTTGGAATCAACGTTCACCCGGCTAAAAAATTCGATTTTGGCGAAAATCCACTTGCCCCGGAAAACCCGAAAATCTGACCCTTTGGCTGGGGCCAAAAAAAACGGTTTCTCAGTTTTCACTTTTTCCACATACTTTTGACAGTTCTGACTAGCCCGGCGCTTAAATAGTTGGAATCAACGTTCACCCGGCTAAAAAATTCGATTTTGGCGAAAATCCACTTGCCCCGAAAAATCCGAAAATCTGACCCTTTGGCTGGGGCCAGAAAAAACGGTTTCTCAGTTTTCACTTTTTCCACTAACTTTTGACAGTTCTGACAAGCCCGGCGCTTAAATAGTTGGAATCAACGTTCACCCGGCTAAAAAATTCGATTTTGGCGAAAATCCACTTGCCCCGGAAAACCCGAAAGTCTGACCCTTTGGCTGGGGCCAGAAAAAACGGTTTCTCAGTTTTCACTTTTTCCAGATACTTTTGACAGTTCTGACTAGCCCGGCGCTTAAATAGTTGGCATCAACGTTCACCCGGCTAAAAAATTCGATTTTGGCAAAAGTCCACTTTCCCCCTGGAAAAATCCAAGATCCGACACTTTGGCCTCCGGTGAAAAAATTTTTTTTTCACTTTTTCCACATACTTTTTGGGGCCAGAAAAAAGGATTTCTCAGTTTTCACTTTTTCCAGATACTTTTGACAGTTCTGACAAGCCCGGCGCTTAAATAGTTGGCATCAACGTTCACCCGGCTAAAAAATTCAATTTTGGCAAAAAATCCAAGATCCGACACTTTGGCCTCCGGGGAAAAAATTTTTTTTTCACTTTTTCCACATACTTTTGACAGTTCTGACTAGCCCGGCGCTTAAATAGTTGGCATCAACGTTCACCCGGCTAAAAAATTCAATTTTGGCAAAAAATCCAAGATCCGACACTTTGACCCTTGGACCGACTTTCCACCCCGAAAAATCCAAGATCCGACACTTTGGCCACCGGTGAAAAAATTTTTTTTTTTCAGTTTTCACTTTTTGCACAAACTTTTGACAGTTCTGACAAGCCCGGCGCTTAAATAGTTGGAATCA
>NW_021680371.1:775536-777492 GCF_001412515.2 Diachasma alloeum | reverse complement strand
AAAAAAACGGTTTTTTTTTTTTCACTTTTTCCACATACTTTTGACAGTTCTGACTAGCCCGGCGCTTAAATAGTTGGAATCAACGTTCACCCGGCTAAAAAATTCGATTTTGGCGAAAATCCACTTGCCCCGAAAAACTCGAAAATCTGACCCTTTGGCTGGGGCCAAAAAAAAAGGTTTCTCAGTTTTCTCTTTTTCCACATCCTTTTGACAATTCTGACTAGCCCGGTGCTTAAATAGTTGGAATCAAAGTTCGCCCGGCTAAAAATTCGATTTTGGCGAAAATCCACTTGCCCCGAAAAACTCGAAAATCTGACCCTTTGGCTGGGGCCAGAAAAAAGGGTTTCTCAGTTTTCACTTTTTCCAGATACTTTTGACAGTTCTGACAAGCCCGGCGCTTAAATAGTTGGAATCAACGTTCACCCGGCTAAAAAATTCGATTTTAGCAAAAAATCCAAGATCCGACACTTTGGCCTCCGGTGAAAAATTTTTTTTGTCACTTTTTCCACATACTTTTGACAGTTCTGACTAGCCCGGCGCTTAAATAGTTGGAATCAACGTTCACCCGGCTAAAAAATTCGATTTTAGCAAAAAATCCAAGATCCGACACTTTGGCCTCCGGTGAAAAATTTTTTTTGTCACTTTTTCCACATACTTTTGACAGTTCTGACTAGCCCGGCGCTTAAATAGTTGGAATCAACGTTCACCCGGCTAAAAAATTCGATTTTAGCAAAAAATCCAAGATCCGACACTTTGGCCTCCGGTGAAAAATTTTTTTTGTCACTTTTTCCACATACTTTTGACAGTTCTGACTAGCCCGGCGCTTAAATAGTTGGAATCAACGTTCACCCGGCTAAAAAATTCGATTTTAGCAAAAAATCCAAGATCCGACACTTTGGCCTCCGGTGAAAAATTTTTTTTGTCACTTTTTCCACATACTTTTGACAGTTCTGACTAGCCCGGCGCTTAAATAGTTGGAATCAACGTTCACCCGGCTAAAAAATTCGATTTTAGCAAAAAATCCAAGATCCGACACTTTGGCCTCCGGTGAAAAATTTTTTTTGTCACTTTTTCCACATACTTTTGACAGTTCTGACTAGCCCGGCGCTTAAATAGTTGGAATCAACGTTCACCCGGCTAAAAAATTCGATTTTAGCAAAAAATCCAAGATCCGACACTTTGGCCTCCGGTGAAAAATTTTTTTTGTCACTTTTTCCACATACTTTTGACAGTTCTGACTAGCCCGGCGCTTAAATAGTTGGAATCAACGTTCACCCGGCTAAAAAATTCGATTTTAGCAAAAAATCCAAGATCCGACACTTTGGCCTCCGGTGAAAAATTTTTTTTGTCACTTTTTCCACATACTTTTGACAGTTCTGACTAGCCCGGCGCTTAAATAGTTGGAATCAACGTTCACCCGGCTAAAAAATTCGATTTTAGCAAAAAATCCAAGATCCGACACTTTGGCCTCCGGTGAAAAATTTTTTTTGTCACTTTTTCCACATACTTTTGACAGTTCTGACTAGCCCGGCGCTTAAATAGTTGGAATCAACGTTCACCCGGCTAAAAAATTCGATTTTAGCAAAAAATCCAAGATCCGACACTTTGGCCTCCGGTGAAAAATTTTTTTTGTCACTTTTTCCACATACTTTTGACAGTTCTGACTAGCCCGGCGCTTAAATAGTTGGAATCAACGTTCACCCGGCTAAAAAATTCGATTTTAGCAAAAAATCCAAGATCCGACACTTTGGCCTCCGGTGAAAAATTTTTTTTGTCACTTTTTCCACATACTTTTGACAGTTCTGACTAGCCCGGCGCTTAAATAGTTGGAATCAAAGTTCACCCGGCTAAAAAATTCGATTTTAGCAAAAAATCCAAGATCCGACACTTTGACCCTTGGACCGACTTTCCCCCCCGAAAAATCCAAGATCCGACACTTTGGCCTCCGGTGAAAAA
>NW_021680371.1:774611-775220 GCF_001412515.2 Diachasma alloeum | reverse complement strand
GCTAAAAAATTCGATTTTGGCGAAAGTCGACTTTCCCCCCGGGAAAAACGGAAGATCCCTGACCCTTTGGTCAACGTTTGGTTGATCCTGACCCTTTGACAATTTGAAAAAAAAACTTTTTCAGTTTTCACTTTTTCCACATACTTTTGAGAGTTCTGAATAGCCCGTCGCTCAAATAGTTGGAATCAACGCTCACCCAGCTAAAAAATTCAATTTTGGCGAAAGTCGACTTTCCCCCTGGCAAAACCGAAAATTTAACCCTTTGGCTCCGGGTGAAAAACAATTTTTTTTAGTTTTCACTTTTCCCACATACTTTTGAGAGTTCTGAATAGCCCCTCGCTTAAATAGTTGGAATCAACACTCGCCCGACTAAAAAATTCGATTTTGGCGAAAGTCGACTTTCCCTCTGGAAAAACAGAAAATCTGACTCTTTGGCTCGGGGTGAAAAAAAAAATTTTATTTCGACTTTTGTCGTGCGTTCGGGGGTTTCATTGTCATCAGAATTGTTAGAAAATGCAGAATCAACTTTCACTTGGCGAAAAAATTCAATTTTGGCAAAAATCGACTTTCACCCTTGACCCACGTGAAAATGAAAATTTTTTTTCCCCT
>NW_021680371.1:713589-774586 GCF_001412515.2 Diachasma alloeum | reverse complement strand
AGGGTGGCTAAAATATATTCTGCAACCCTGTCTCCTCGTTGGCTACAAATTTCAACCCTCCACATACATGCCTTCCCCTTCACCCTCTCGTAAAATCACGCGTCCTCTGTAGCATCGAGGAGGACTTCTCAGGACCGAAAAGAACTGAGGATTCGAAAGGTCTCTGGAAAAGTACGTCGCAGAACTGATTAGGACTTACCAGGTCCATCTAGGTCTGAAGAGATCTTGAAAGACCTGTGTACGTCCAATCAGAACCAAATCCTCGACTCGGGATATAACGCTGAGATTGAAATTTCAAGAAATTTCTAGCAGTGTAAAATATGCAAAAAAAATCGTAATTTACGAATACGAAATCGTAAATTACGGTTGTGTAATCGTCAATTAGGGCGATTTTGAACGTAATCTATGCTTTAACTTCAAGCGTAATATACGCTTCAGAAAGCATAAACGACTTCTTAAACGTAATGTACGTTCAGGCTTTTATGTCTGTAAGATCGAAAGATCTCCAGATGCTCATCTTGCATGATGACAGCCCTGCTACCGATTTACCATTGAAATACAAATAAATAACTTCCCCAAATGAACAGTTGAACATAGAAAGCTTTATTATCAAAAAATGATTACCGAGTGGAAATTCTGTTCAGGTCTTGATCAGAAACTGATCAAGTCTGATCTGAAATTCTGATCAGGCATGTTACGCCTCCACCTTGTTTTTCCAATAGGGTAGGCTTTCCCATGTAACCATATAGTAATCTCTCCTATGGCCATATTAATGTTTGCTATTTAATTCTCTCCGTGACCATTCTGATTATTCAAAAAAATAAATGTTTCTCAATATTGAGAAACTGGTATCTTACCATAGGTGACTGCTACCTTAGCGGTATCTGTACATAACTGATGGTATCCAACCCTACACTGATAAAAAAGCTGGATGGATTTTGTCGCTGTTGAAGGGTTTTTTTAACCATTCGCACCATTTGTGAATAGTTAATGAATGGCATTAATAGTTAAGCAGCCTCGTTAACAACAACTAAAACCATTCTACCAGTGCACGAATTCATAGATGCATTATCTAAATTGAGGGTTCGTTCTGACCCCGTCAGTATTGATATTGAATGAACAAAAACTGCAAGCAAACCAACGGAAAATATCGCATCTCAGTGAATTCCTGTTGAAGAATGGTATTCTCTCTCTAGAAAGGAATTTGGAAAATTGACATTCACGTAAACTTTCCGGCGTTGACCATCGTAAAGTCAATGCTCATTGTCCTATGTTGAACACGCTGGGATAGCACGGGGAACGGTTGGGGACAGAGGATCGAGGAGTTAATGGAAACGGACTGGCAGAAGTGACTATAGACCAGGACATTCGCGTTAGGGCCAGGGCCATTAAGCTTAATGACATAATGAAGTAAATGGCTATGCATGCTCATGCCCCCGCAGGCCATAGCTTATAACCGACTACACCCACCCCCGCCTGGTCTGTTCCCCGCGCAATATAACGCGCGCCAGGAATTCCTGACTTATGCCTTTCACACCCCTGTAGCCCAACTATTACTGGCACAGTAGATTCTGTCTGTCTATGGAAAAGGGGTAGGCTGTCCGGACTCGAAAAGGTTTGCTGTGTCTAATCATTTTCATTTCTCTTGTTCGATTTTTTGGATTACACGGTTCAGCAAAATTCGGAGGTATTCGACCTCGAAAACGAAACCGATCCCATCTTATACATATTTTAATGCTGATTTTAAATTTCTTTTGAGAAATCTTTCTAGCATGTCTACACTGATAGAATGATTCATTTATTTTAAACTATATTCGTTAACTATTAACGAATGGTAGAGTTGCATATGAACAAATAAATATTTATTGATGATTAACGAATGGTTCACTTGAAAGGTGAAAGTTGAGTTAAACAAGTCTTCTCAAATATGCATTTGTTAACTATTTATGAATGAACATTTGGTGAGACCGAATAGACCCTTGATTTCAAGTAAATCCACTTGTTAACAATAATTAATCGTTTCCATCAGTGTAGTTTTCGAGAAAAAAAAATTTAAATATTGAAAAATGAACAATTTGAAAAATTTGTAAAAAACGAATTTGGACATAGTTTTTCCCAGAAAAAAAGTATGAATTAATGAAAATGCGATTTGTTTAGTGTATTCGAGTTCATCCCAATTGGTTGAGTCAAAACGAGTGAAAAAAATCCTGAAAAAGTCTCAATTTCATGATTTTTCTTGTGAAATCAAATGATCGGAAGTTGGTTGCACACACATTGACGCACGCCAATTTTAAATCTATCTACACCCGTGTGTTTACCTCGACTTGACTTAACATGAAGTTTGAAGATACCTTTCCTGCTAGGTAACCGGTTAATTGCTCTTATGAGAAGTCACCCTCAATTGTTGAGAGGTTTAGTTGCCGAAATAAAGATGAAATATAAAGAGATTAACGCACAAGGTCAACACACGAGTGTAGATAGATTTGAGATTCTCATGCATCAAAGTGTAAGCAACCAACTGCCGATCATTTATTTTTACAAGAAAAATCATGAAATTTTGACTGTTTCGAGATTTTTTCTTCACTTCGAGTCAACCAATTGCAATAAACCGAAATGCCCTAAGCGAATTGAATTTTCATTAATTCATTGTATTTTTCTAAAAAAAACTACGTCCAAATTCATTTTTTTATGAATTTTTTAAATTGCCCTTTCCAGCCACTTTTCAACATTTCACTTCACTTTTCACAATCAGCATCAAAATATCTACACGAAGAAAAATATTCAGTAAAAATTACGGAACAATTCACGCAATTCGCCATGAGGAATTGATTTCCTGAAATTTTTATAGGAATGAAAGAGAAGAAATCTGAAACGTTCAATGAATTTTCAGGTTCATCACCGAACAAAGTACAAAATTGTCTCATCATTTTTCCCGAAGAAGTAAAATCTTATAGGAACTTCCCGACTTATTATGCCTCCAAAATAAAAAATTCGTGACCGTCCAACAATTTTTATGAAGCTGATGAGTTATTTCTACGTTTCGTTCCGTAAAATTTCCCAATCGCCTAGGGAAAAATTACGGAACGACTTGTCCCCACAGCGGTGAGTCATCAGACGGGTGGTTAATTTTTACAGAACAAATTGTAGAATTTACGTGATGATTCGGACAATTTCAGTTCTGACTCGCACTTTTTATTAAATACTTCGCTCGCGGATTACGTTTCGAAACGTGATTTTTACGTTTTTTTCTGGTAATTTTTATTGAATTTTTCTCCGTGTATGAAATGGGGTCAATCTTGTTTTTATGGTCGACGACGTCCGAATTTTGTCGAACCGTGATTATTTAATAAAAAGCCTCCAATTGTCCTTCAACCTGCTGCTGTGAATGTGGAACGTGTTCAAAATCGTGGAATGTTGTTTGAATTCCCTTGGACACCTTCGTGGCATGTATGAGGTCTCTCTGAGTAGATGAGTGCTAGAACAAAGACGTTGACCCTTGGACCTTACAGTCCCAATGTAAAATAGAAGGCTTGTTTTTGCTGGGGTAATCAACACTTCGTCCATTGTTCGCTGGTGGCACCTCAATACCTGACCATCATAATATTCACACCGTTCGTATTCGTTTCATATTACAAATATGGCCACCGTGGCCGTTCAAGGATGCGATTACAGAGAAGAAAACAAGCTGCGACCGTCGGCGTGCGTTAGGTGATTAATTCAGTTCATGTTCGGATTTTTTTCACCAATTTCATTGGGAGTTCGCTTACAAATGAGTAAGAGAGGAGTTCCACGTATTTTTATGAACAATAATTGGTGAAATGACGCACAACGTTGTTAGTATTTCCTCAATACCGCTTAATTGACGTAACCATTTTATAGACAAATTTTGTAATTACTTTAGTTTTGTTTTTCATTTTTGTTATTAAATTCTTATTGCCATTGGGATGAGAAACTCGTCCTGTTTTCTGTCCGAATCTAATGATAATCGTGGTTAGGGGGGGAGGGAAGTTGTCGGGAAAAATGGATATTTTTTATTTTGTTTCGATTGTTCATCAATCAGAAATAAATTCATCAATTGAGCTCAGTTTGGACTCATCACGAAGAGGAAGAAATGTACTGTAAGGAAAAGAGAAATTATCCCTTTTGGTCAACCGTTCAATGGATTATTAACCTAAAAAAGAAGTGCACAGTGACCTTTTTTATAAATGAGTATAGTAATTGTTGCTAATAAATTAGCAATTTGCTTTTGAATGAATTTTCTCTTTTGAAATTATTATTTCACTATTCTATTCTTCTATTTTTTTTCATGTCATAGTACTATAATGAAACCGTTTTACATTTTATAGCGAAAAAAAACTATTATTATATTTTACTGGAAAGAATTATTATTATTTCAAATAATTGATTCTTCAGTTTTAAAATTATTATATTTTATTGTTACTATTATTATTATTCGTATTATTATTATTATTATTATTACAGGTATATGTATACTACTACATATCGCCACCGTTCTTCTAACGGAAAATAATATTGAAAACCATTATTATATTTTACTGAATAGAATTATTATTATTTCAAATAATCACTATAGTGGAACTGTCAAACGGTTTCACTATCGCATCAATCTAGCGAGGTGGGGATTCTGAATTTTCAAAATTTACGAAATGTTCAATCAGTAATTCCAAAACATGAATATTCAGTATCAAATTACGTTGACTTTTCAATTGAATGGGAATTCAAAAATAAATATATTTACCAGAATTTTCCAGATTTCGATCAACTTTCATGAAATAATGAAGAACTTTTCAATTTTCTTCAACTTTTTTAATCAAATTGTGAATTTCTAATGACGACTTTTGAAATATCGGGAGAACTGTGAGACAAATGCTATGGATGTATGTTACGCCATGTTTATGGTACCGGGCACGGTAATTGTTAATAAAAGTCTGCAGGAAAGACTTGACCGTCTATACGGATTCTCCATAAAATAAATAACTGTATAATTTCATATAGGGCAACAAATTGTCCAGTGAAATGAAAGATTAAATTGGCCAAAATTGATTCGTGTTTTCCCCCTATTTAAGAAACACGACCAAATGCGTTGTCAGTATCCTAACCCTGATGTAGGTTTTCACTACAAGTGCTTTACACTGTGTTCTGGGATGTAACGTGTGGAGGATCTGGGGATCCCTAATCTACCGAAACATCCCCCGGGATAGTGTAAAAGAGAGACCGTGTGTGCACTCTTGATACGCTCCATTCGTTCCCTACTCAACACCTAAATATATTCTAGGCTATATTATGTTTCACTACCTCCATAGTTGAATATACACCATTTGTTACAGACATTTTCTTCACACAGCATTACGAAATCATCTCCTATAAACCCATGAAATTCAATTTTCCATTAGGAAAAAAAGAAGAGATGTGGATAAACTGTTATTTATTTACTCCTACGACTTATTTACTCCTAAGATGAAAAGGAAATTCAAATCGAAACAAATTTTCAATTACCCGATAAAAAAGTTTATTTTATTCCCTCATTCCATTACTCTCGAATCCCTCATATTTTTTTCTTCTCATTATATATGCTAACTTTTCAATGTACTATTAAAAATGTTCGTCCGAATTTTCCGGGCCAAATTCAGGAAATTTCTATCGCATCCAAGTTCCACTGAAATTTCAGAAAATTTTTTCATTCAAAAATCAAATATTCCATTGATTTTCTGTTCAATTGTTCTGCAAAAATTCTGAAAAATCAGGAAAATTTAGGGAAAAATTCAAAATTCATGTTATTTTGTTTCTGAATATACATGTTCCACTGAAAATTCAATCAAGTTGTGAAATTTCCATCTCACTCCCACTGAAAACTCATGAATTTCCGTGAATTCTACTTAAAACTTGAAATTTCATGACCATTTTTTCCCTAAATCTGATTCAATGTTACTCTCATGAGATTTACTATAATATCTTACATAAAATTTCAAAAAATTTCTACGTGTGTATTTTTTTTCTACCAATTTCGTACATGCATATCGATACACATGTTATTAATATTTAGCAAATTTTCTGGGCATTTTGCACATTTCTAACACAGCGAATGGTGCCAAGAACAATGTTACAAGGTTTAATTTTACCACATGTTTATAGCATTGACCAGGTTAAAGTTCGATCAACAGTTTGCAATTATCACATTTATCATAACTTCTTTTGTATTCTGAGGTATCCATCCATAATTCAATGTGAGATATCTGTCATTTATGAACCAATTTTGTACTTATATTATGAAATATCAGTATTGAAACTCCAAGTGCATGCACGGGGAGAATATAAAATAAAAAATCACAATGTGAACATAGTAATCGAGGGCCATACCGAAACAACTTTAAAAATTGATTCATCTTAATCTTTAAATGGTCCCAGCTCTCCATCTAACGTAGTTGGTCGCACGGTAAAAGAATCCCCGTCCCGTGTTTTTTACGATTTCGAGAAAAAAACGTTGAAGAAGAAAAATTTATTCCACTTTCACAGGTAATTTTGAACTTCAATGAATAGGAAATGGAGGTACGGTGGCAAAATAATCGTCAGGTAATCCAAGAACTCGACTTCAAAAAGTGCAAAATTATGAAATTTTGAGGTTAAACATGTGAATTTCCAGCGAGTCAAGCTTTCAGAAGATTTTAATAATTCATTGGTGTAAGTCGGGACCGAAAAAAACATGTTGATGTGTTCCATATATTTGAAAGTAAGAATACAAATTTTTATGGATTTTTCATCCACGAACTTTTTGTGTGAAAAGAGAACATAAAAAACGGCGGGGATTCTCTCATTATGTGACCACTTAAGAGTTAACCGAATTTCTACTCGTGTCAAATTGAATTTTCTGACGAATGTGATTATAACAAAGCCACATTTGTCAGAAAATACTTTTGGACCGTGTGATGAATGCAATTTTTGTCAGAAGGCCCGTAAACCGCGATCTAACCGAGCGAAGCGAGGTTAGAATCGCGGTTTACCGGGCCTTCTCACGAAAAGTAATTCTTCTTCAATCGCTTAATCCTCTCAGGCCTCTCAACTCACGTGGCCGTACTCAATACCTAAATATATTTCAAGTTATATTATGCTTCACTATCAGTATAATTCAGTAGTGAAGCGGTAAACGAAGATAAGTCGACTTGTCTCCCAGTTGAGTTTTTGAGGAATATTTCCGAATCTAAGGGAGATAGCGAAATTTTTATGATTACATTTTTTGTAGCACTCAATCGGCTCCACAAAAAAGGTTATAACAAAAATTTTTCTATCTTCCTTAGATTCCGAGATATTGAGTGAAAACTAGTCGATAGTCGAAATTGACTTATCTCCTTTTACCACTTCGCTACTGAATTGAATATACACCATTTATTACAGACATTTTCTTCACCCAGCACAACAAAATTATCTCCCAGAAACCCACGGAATTCAATTTTCCATTAGGAAAAAAGTGAAAAAATGTCGAGAAACTCTCATTTATTCATTCCTACATAAGATGAAAAGGAGATACATCGAAATCGAAACAAATTTTCAATTACCCGATACAAAAGTTTAATTCCCTACGCGAAAAATCTTCTCGTGTATGCGAATGGATATGTAGTGGGCTTGTTCGGTGAATTCAGGCATGGATTTCAAAAGATTTTCAAATTAAATTTCGGGATTAGTGCCCCGAGGGCTTTAATGCGTACAAGTGGCGTCGGGCAAGATATCCCAAGGGTGTACTACGCCTCTGTATCTTTGTGTCCCGGGGCGCGGGATGGTATACCGATAGGTACATTCAATTCATTTGTGTAACTGCTTGTGTCGATACGGGGACGATACCAGTAATACATCAAAATATATTATAGACTGCAATGAATCTCAACTAAATGCAAACAGATAAAAGTGTGACCGCAACGGCACTGATTTTTTCCGATGTTTTCCATTTTTCATAGGTCATTGAATTTAGCAAAATGCGATGTGAATTCATGTTGAGATTGATTTGAATGCATTGAAATTATTTATTAAACTGAGAATATTCTAATGAAGACGCTAGAATATCAATTATCTCGTTAGTTGAGATACAGAAGAGTATGAAAGCAGATCCGGCAAAACTTAAGTCCTTAACAGCTACTAAAGCAAAAGCTCTTTCTCCTCTCCGTCTCGCTCTTAAACACGAAAAACAAGCTACGCTCGACGAAGGGGGGCATTTCAAGGACCGCCATTGGCTATCCAACGCTCCTTCATCGTTGGTTGCCTAGTAACCAGCTACGACTGCCAACACAACCAAACCTACCCTCCCGGGGATGCCCAACCATTCCCTCATTCCATTACTCTCTACTCCCTCATATTTTTTACTTCTCTTTATACACGCTAACTCTTCAATATTTTTTTTATACCAATTTCGTACATGTTCATCGATATACATGTTATTGATGTTGAGCAAATTTTCTGGGCAGTTTCTACATTTTTATCAGAGCGAATGGTTCGGTGAACAATGTCACAAGGTTTAGTTTCACTATACCATGGGAGAAAAAATTACTTTTGACAAAGATGATTTCTTTGATAGAAGAAAACATTCTGGAAAATTATTTCAACTGTTCATCTTCAAAAAATTAGGAAAGAATTGAGAGAAAAAATATTCTTCCACTATTTGGCAACGTTTCGAACTCACAAAGTGTTCTTCATCAAGGCATTCTTTTATTTTGCCTATAAAACGATATATAATTAAATAGTGCAAGAATTGTTTTTTCTCTCAATTGTTTGCGAGTTTTCAATTCTAATTAAAATTGCTGCTATGACCGTTAATGCACGGAGAGAAATATTCAATAAAAATTACGTATTTTTTCCGTAATTCCGGAGCGCAATGTGGTAGGAAAATTTTACGGAACTATCCCGTAATTTTTAGCGAAAATCAGATTTTTCCGGAGCGTTGCGTAATTTTTACCTGAATCTCGTGTGAAAAATTACGATACCGTCAGTTAAATTTTCTGAGTCGATTCCGTGAGCGGTGAGTGAACTGTGAGTTCCATAATTTTTACTGAAAATTTCTCTTCGTGTGGCTGAGCAAGTGGGAGTTTTTTGTAGAAAATATTCTCTTCACTGAGAAAACAAATTTCTAATATCTGAAACGTATTTTCTTGGGAGAAGTAATTTTTCTTCAATTGTTTAATTCTCCCAGATATCTCAATGCACGTGGCTCGAAAAATAGGTCTCATGCTTTAAAATATTCTTGTACTCAAGTATGATTTAGTCGCAAATGAACTCACTCAAATCGCGTAGCAGAATCGTCAATCTCCAGGCATTTATTGTTCTCATGATTTTTTTGTCATGCAGTTTCAATACTTCGATATGCAATGTATTCATGATATAATGTGCAACAATAGTGATAAATGAGAATTCATTAGAGGTCCGTTAACCGCACTCATTCCGAGATTTAAACCATTGAAAATCATTTACTTCTCTGAAGTAAATATGGTCTACGTATTACCAAATTTTTCTCTTACTGTTGTAAATTTGTAGAATCGTGAGATTTCTTGGTAAATAGTGTTGTGTTTACACTGAGAGAAAGAAGTCTTTCAATAGGATGAGATTCTCTTGTCCCGAGAAAATTTTTTAGTATTTCTCAAGTAAGTCTTCCCATAAATTCAAATAGTTTGCGTTATATCTAGAATTTAATGGATTGTGAGAATTCACACTTTTCCGTTCATCATACTCCGACTATACTCATCATCACCAACTGAGAAATTCTCGGTTCGATAGCACGACGAACACTTTCATTATCAATTCAATTATACAGAAAATCGGTACGTGACTTTTTTTGACGCCGGACTTTTTGGCGCCCCGAGAAAATACTAAATTTGGGGGTCTTTTAACATCATTTGGGTGTGTGGCGCCAAAAAGTCCTGTTCCGACAGAAAATTGATCTCACGTGTTGTGCTCTTTGCGCAAGATTTTATCTGATCAACATCCTGATAAAAAATAATTCTAGATATAACGCAAATTACATGAATTTATCGGAAGGACATCATTTCTAGTCTTGAGAACGCTTAAAAATTTTCTCGGGACAACAGAATCTCATCCTGTTGGAAAACTTTTTCCTCTCCGTCTGAGATCAAAATTATTTATCTGGAGATTTCATGATTCTTAAAATTGACAAGAGAATATTTTCTTTGGTCAAGTGAACGTTCTTTGTCAAAAGTAGTTTTTTTCTCTCAATTCATGTTTAGAACACTGACCAGGTTAAAGTTAGCACATTCATCACGATTTTTGTTGTATTCTGAGGTAGGAGAGACCGGGGCAAAGCGGGTTAGCTACACAAAGAGGCGGGTGTCAGAGCTTCTATCATACTTATATTGCTTTTTAGCTAACACTATTCACTTTCTAAAATTATCAACTCGCGTCTCCGACATATTACAGTTAGGGGCACAGTGAGGTAGTGTCCAAAAACTTTGAAATAATTATAAATGTTGTTTCTTTGTTTTTGAATCTCCTTTGAATCTCCAAATAAACGACAGGAAAACTCTGAAATCAGTTGGGTTTTAATCAAAATACCCAATATGGCGATTCATTCCGGTGTTTGAAAGAATTGAAAGAATTTAGAGAGTTCCCCCATTTTTTAAAAACTTTTCCTTAGTATTATTCGAGTTTTTAAAGATTTTTTTGACTTTTTATTGATCCCTGATTGACTCGTCAATGATTGACCTCGTCCCTGATTGACCTCGTCAACCCCTTGAATTTCTCAATTTTGACCTTGTTTTATGTACTCCACTATGCCCCGGCCACCCCGCTTTGCCCCGGTCTCCCCTATCCTTCTAGGATTCAACGTGAGGTATCGATCATTTATGAACTAATTTGGTACATATATTGTGAAATATCAGTGTTGAAACTCCAAGTGCATTCACGGAGAGAATATAAAACGTAAAATTATAATGTGAACATACTAATCGAGGACCATATCGAAACAATTTCAAAATTTCATTTAACTACGCCGAATTTCTACTTGTATCAAATTGAATGTGACTTATAATAATTCATCGATCAATTTATCTTATATTTTTCAAAAATACGGGTTAGAGAGCTTTTGCACGGACCACTTGAAAGCTAATGACAATGGTTCTACAAGTATGAAGTTGTTCACATAATGAATGTACAGAATAATTGTTGCAATCGTAGTGAGTGAAAAAATTCGTAAGTACTCATTAAAAACAGAAGATCCTTCACAAGAAACTGATAATCAACCAGTCAAACCATTATACAATAATGAGTAATTTGATACTACAATGTATGAGGACTCGTATATCGAAACGTATAATTATCAATTATATTCTCTGAAGATCTTTAGAGATCTTGGAAAATAATGAGCTTCGGTTGAGATGCACTTTGGAGGTATATATATTACGAGAAAAATCGAGGAGAAATTACCGTGCTCGGCAGAGTGAGCTAGGCACAAATGACTGTTACGTATATAAGACAGGAAACGACTGAAATCCGTTCCAACTACTTGAGACAAATCAATAATTGTTAAGTAGTAGCCCAGTGAGGACGCTGATTTGACCCATAGCAGAATTTATAACATCTTTCTCTTTTCCCCCTCATCATGAAAAAAGATAAATGTAAGACCTAAAAAAATAATAGTAAACACTACAAAAACCAGGTGTCTAACAGCTATCTGAATTTAAGATATCAGATAGTAAAAAACGTCTGAATCTTCAAAAGTATCTGAAAATCTGACTAATGTCTGAAAATTTCAACCACCGTTTCTGTCTGAAAATGATGGTAGACATTTTTTGTGTTTGAAAAATTTCAGGTACTTATTTTCAGATATTTTCTGTCTGAAATTCAGTTATTTATGAGCGATTCAAACATTTCAGTATTAAGATATCTCACCTGATTCAGACGGCAAAGTCCATTCAAACATTAATTTTTAAGATATTTCTCATATCTGAAAAGTTGACTTATCCACTGCAAAAACTAGGTGTCTGACAACCATCTGAATTTCAGATGGTAAATGGCAAAAAAAACATCTGAATCTTTAAAAATGTCTGAAAATCTAACTGATGTCTGAAAATTTCAAACACCGCTTGCGTTTGGAACTGATGTTTGTCTCTTAATTTCAGACATCTTGGTGTCTGAAATTGAAATACCTCTAGTGATTCAGACACATTTTACTGTCTCAAAAGTGTCTACAAAATTATCCCAAAAGTGTTTGAAAAGTGTCTACAAAAGTGTCTAAAATTCAGACATTAGTTTTCGCAGTTTAAATTCCCTCTGGTTCATTGGAAGAAGGACTTTAGCTAAGTACTATATTTCTTCCATCCAAAAACAATTCTTGGATTGAAAATCGATACTCGTAGAAAATTTTCACTCTGGTTTCCACTGATTCAAAGACGCACCAGTCTTACGTTTGAGTCCGTAACGCCCTCATTATGTGCCAATCAAAAAGTCGAGAGTGATTCTCGATATCCATCAGAATTCTAAGGTTGGTATTTCCTTTATTCTCCCATGTAGGTAATCATTTTAAGTTTTCATCAATGTACTTCGAAATGTTAGACACTGGAAACGTCCACAAACATTTTCGAGGGTTTATTCCCCTTTCTACATTTGTACTCTTGATACAAAGCCTATGCCCATTTCTGCCTCAAAGAGGATGAGATGAGCACTACCATTTTCATTCACTTCGTGGAGGGAGAGCACTTTTTTTTTCTTTTCAAACAAATGAATAGTTCAAATTACCCCCCCGTAATGGGAGATACCTGGGCGAGAACGACTGTTATTTTGAAAGAGTTGGCATCAAATAGTAGGTCAGCTATGCATTAGTTTTATAATCATGATAAGAAAATAATAGAAACAAAATGATTGACAAAATGAAAATTTATGAATAATCTATTATAATTCTGGGCTATAGTCGAAATTTCTTAAATGGATGTTATGAAATTTATTGACGTAGTACTATTATCAGCATTGGAAGTTGTTCTGATCATTCGTTATTGAAACAATAATTTCCATTCATGTTATTATATTGTTATCACTTTTTTTCACCCCTTATCTTCGTCAATAATTCAAAAACTATTTGATTTATTGGAATTGTCTTATGCTCCAATATTAATGGGACTACCTGAGCATCCCACCTGTCGATTTTAGTCCCTGATGCTAGTGCTAAAGATAGTTCAATTGTCATTATAGTTTCGCCCTTACCATAGCACAGATTTTGAGATTTTAAATCGCCGAATCCTCTAATCGAGATTCGTAAAAAACATTCTCATATTTAGCAGAATTTTGTATTTTTTTCAAACATTGTCATAAGTTAATAATCCAAATTATTCAAACTTCTGGGAATCTATTTTCGTCATCCTGGAATCGATTCCTGGAAATTTTGGGAATATGAATTGATTCATTACGAATTTACAAAAATGGGTTCTAAGGTAGAAAATCTATTGCCTATCAATTGATTATACAAATCGTTTTGATTTCCAATGATTATTTCTTTAATTTTAAATTCGATCAATTACAGTGCACTATTCGGGGTCACATGACATTTTCACATCAATATTATTTTAATAATCCACACAGTCGCTTATGAATTGTTTTCTCTTCTTTCGACAGATATTCCTCATATTTTAGTGAACTGTGTTACGTAACCGTGAACGCTGATGGCTCAAAATAAAAATTGATGAAATAATCCTTCAGATACCGCTCGATCTTCAAATTTTATCGAATATTTCCTTCAAGCTTCTCTGCAAAAACACGAGTGTATCAAGAATTGCAGAATGATTCCTTGAGTTGCGCAGTTCGGATTTATAGTCTGCAAGACTAGACACCTTCATGTATTTGCAACGAATCTTTCAGGAAATATCCGATAATTTTCTGGGTCTCTGGATATTACAACTAATAGTTACTTTTTTAAGTATTCTATGGATTTTCCTTGAATAATAGACTACGTCTTTTTTCCATGTTGAATTTTGTTTTGATGTTTCAAAATGGAAAATCAAGAGTGGACTTCAACAACTTCAGAAAATGGATCATTGCAAAGTATCGAAGTACTTGAATATTCTTAACCGACAACAGCAATTAATCGATCCCTCGGATATTACGTTTTAAGTGAAGACATCAGCTGAACAAAAATGCGGTGGTTTTTTTTTCGCCGGAAATGGGTAGAAATTACAGAGAAGAATGCATTAACAGTCTAATGACCGCTTACGATCCCCATTACTTATTAAAAGATTCATTGATTCATTTCCTGATTGGGCGTAAATGGATCATTCTCAGTAATTGTAAACTGATATCACCAATTCCCATCTTTTCCTAATGTGCGAAAAAGATGAATACAGTTCAATCTCTGTACAAGATACCACAGGGACTGTAGGGGAATAAAATTCCGAGAATTACGTATCCCCCACTTTATTCACGCTCAGAGGAGAAAATATTTTGATTTGATATTCTTCGTACAAGATACTAGACGATTTCCATTTTTCATGATCATTTGAATACGATTCCTGATGTGAAACACGAATGTTTCATTAGAAGGTATTGTTTTCAAAATGACAATGTAGAAATTCGGAATAAGTTAGTTTGTTAATAGAGCGTTGCGAGGCAAAATTGAGACTTTCCTTGCAATTTTGGTTTTCATAAAAATTGGGTGAGATTTTTTCTTTTAAAGTCTATCTATCCATCCAAAAATGGACGTAAAACGCATAGTGCAATACGTGTAAGGAAATGAATCAAGTTCTAGATCATAGATGCATATATTTCCAGTAATTTCTGCAATATCTCAACTCCATTCCCACTCAATTCTAGCCCTTTCGTGTTTTGAAACGAAAAACATTCAAGCTAGAAAGTGGGGGTATCATTCGGCACGGATTCAGGCCTAGTATCTTGTACGAAAGTATCTTATACGAAGACTGCACTGTACTTTCTTTTTTGCTTTCTTGCTGTGTATTACCTCTTACATTTGTATGCTGCGTTGATATTTAGCTGTCAGGTTCCCCCTTCGAAAATTGTACATTGATGTTTATTCTATGGATCATCCTTCTCACATGATCATTTCTTTTTCATCAGTTATCAGAATCATCACAATTATTTTTGACCCTTACATTAAAGTTCCCAAATTCAAGTTTTACTTCTCGTTTCCAGATACTTGACAAGTCCATGTAATGTTTCTGAGCCTATGTTCGATTGAACTGCGATCGTGGAGCAAAGTTTAAGTGTAGATGATCCCAAGTTCACCTGTTAGGTCATGATGAACGGCAAGTAAGTTTGTGAAATCCGGTGAGCCATGCAACGAAATAGTTATTAATTGCATCGGAAATCACGTCAGGGGTCATCTTATGAATCCTTCATTCATCTTCCTTTGGGCGAGTTTTTCCAAGTCAACTGCATGAAGTGTCATGCCAAGTTTTGATTTCATTCAATCAATGATGACACCCAGAAGTCTAATGATATTTCATAACCGAATAGGGCAAGAAACGAACTGCCCTGATGAGGAGTGAGTTTTTCCCCGCGAAACGTTAGCAAAAGTAAATGGATTTTTTGTTTTGATTCATTGAGGCAGTTAAAATATCCGAAAATGTCGAAATGGTCTGGCGAAAGAGGAGAAATTTCAATTTAAGAGGAGAAATTTCATCATTAGTACTAACCTCAGAGTTCTATGGCTAGGATAGCTCACGGCATCCTGAAGTATCTCAATATTATGAACCGATCCAGTGCGTTAGGCATACAGTCGCACCGTGATAATATGAGAGGAGTCTTAATGTCAAAGGTTGCATCCAAACAAGGCAGCTTGGAGCTTGCTATTTATTGCTTCCTAAATATAGTTTATTTGATGGTATCAACCACAACTCTCATATAGCAGTCCAGTGTCAGGAATCCGAGGTAGTGTCAGTTACTCACTATACAGAGTCTTCAATAATAGCCTCGATAATATGATAAGGACAATGTCCGATGACATCAAGGTTCATCTGAACCGTCGACTGGTGCTTTTTTCCTTCCAGATGCAGCACTACTGCTTCTTCCACTGTTCAAGGAAGATCCTTTTTCGTGAGCAAGCGTTGTGGCCGTCTATGAATGTCTTGAATTCTGCCCTGACGACGTTCGTAATGGCAATATTTTGTATAATACTGAATATTACAGAATGGCATTAGTATCTCGGCAACTTGGTGAATGTGATCAACCTGCTGCAAAAACGGGCTTCTGTTAATCCTGGCCTTGATCAGACTTATGGATCAATGGCTACCCCGCCAAGCAGCATGTCCCAATACTCCTTATCACTGCGTTTGATAGTCGTGTCGACTTTGATTCTTACTTTTTTGTATTCCAGCTGCAGCTGAAGAAACGTGCTGGTGCAATTTGTTTCCGCAGTCAAACTTCTAGCTGCATCGGTGCTTGCCCAAAACGCCGATGTTCTACCTGGATGGATCTTTTCATGATAGATCGTATTTATTCAAGAGCTTTCTCTGACTCAGTGTTCACCGAATAGTCATTCGATAAATGTCTCCATCAAACTCGCTTGCTTTTCTCACCGATGGAGTGTCTTGTCGACACCAGTTTTTGTTTCTGTCAACTAGCCTTGGTTGGTGCTTGCCTGTCCCTCTTTGAATTGAGGATTTAACGATAACGAACAGAAGAAGAAGAAGTAGTCTTAGGTGGGTGCTTGGTTTAGTCATTCATTAAATCAAGTAGAACAGTGATTGCGATGTATGCACTACTCAGTTATTTGTCCGCTATAATGTTGCCTATGAGGCACTTACAGCCAAAATAGAACCGATGATGGAGCTCGCTCTTTCCGCAACGGGCGGTCAGTTCAATAACAGTATTTACGAGCCTTCTCCTCCTTCACGCCACCTTATTCAACTCCCAGGCGTTCAAATCACCACTCTCAGAAAACAATGGTCTGAGATTCAGAACTAGGTTCTAAGATTCAGAACCTTTTCCTTTTATTAAAGAACAATTTTCCTTGTTGTTCGAAAACATAACGTGGAGGGTTGAAAATAGTGGTATTGAAAAGGCAGGGAATTCTTGCCCCACATCAAACAAAGCCAACTAATCTGAAACAGGAAGAATTGTTTTTAACCAAGAAAAGATGCTCTCAATCCTAGAAACTTGTTCTCGGTATCAGTAACGTCTTTTCTCTATCCAGCTGAGCTAAAGAGCGCATGGATAAAACCTTTGTGCAGCCTCAACTTGTCACACGAGGAACTCACAGAATTCCTTGAATAACAGGGGCTTTATTGCCTTCTAGAAAGGTGACTTCGACGCATGACTAAATGATGACCTTCCGAATTGTGTCTGCTTTCCAGGGTTAACTATCTAGATCCTTGTGTTCCTCTGAGATAATCGGTGTCTGACTTCAACTGTCGCACCGTCTGTATGAACAAATCCTTTGCAACCTCATATTTCATGAGGATGAAGTATACTATAACTTTGTTAGATGCAAGGAGAATGCAACTCCTTGTGGGTTATATAAACTAGACATTTGGCGCTGCCGGTTACATGAGCAGTTTTTGTTGCTTTTTTTCGTCATAAAGCATAAAACGAGATGCTTCCTTACATTGCTGATCTTGTGTTCAGCTTTCATGTATTCTATGTAGTTCTCTGCTTTGTCGATCTCCCTCTGACAGTTGTGCGACAGGTGTCCATACTATCACTTCTCATATTTCAGTGCCCGTGTGTATAACATGTTTCTGTCCAAGTGCATGTGCCCAACGATTCCTCTTGAACAAACAACGCGATTCAAATTTCATGCTACCAATGGATCTTCATGGTAACTTATAATAGCTAATGAGATTTTGAGTAAAATGAATCCAGCGATTTCTCAGCTGCGTTGGTTTGAACGCTTCATCCGAGTCGCTTCGAAACCGCAGAGTCAATTCTGCGTCGAATCTAATCGCGATCGTGAATTAATTCGTGATCTTTATTATACGACAAGCAAGCTATCACTACGAATCCGGACTCTGGAATCAGTTGATAGAATCTCAAAACTTTTCATGCTTACTTATTCAGAGTGATCGACATCTTTATCAGTTGAAATTGGTGACTGAAACGTTGGACATTACGAAAAATATAGGTGCAATAATTTCAAATGAAAGGTCTCTCCAAACGAGGCTGAATAAAAGACTAGTATTAATCAGTTTTTGATTCGCAATAAAACCTTTACTTGAATCCGAGTCTAATCTGAATGTTAGAATTCGATCCTGTCACGGTCTAATTAATCAGGGTAAGATTGGCAATCTCTGAGCCATATTGGATCGAGACACTCAGTTAAGATTCTGACCGGATCAGAAAGCATCATCGGGACATCCTGCACGGAGAAAATTATTTGGTGAATTTCAAGAACTAGTTGAATTTCAATAACTAGTGAAATTCACTAATCAGTTGATGACATTCACAAACTAGTTGTTGACATTCACCAACGAGTTGTTGATATTCACCAAGTAGATGTTGGAAAAATGAATTACCAACCAGTTATTGAATTTCAACAACTAGTTCTTAAATTTTGCCAACTGGTGAAATTCAACGACTAGTTATTAAATTTCAACAACTAGCTGTTGAAATTCACCAAATAATTTTCTCTGTGTGACCAGTGGCGGATCTGTACTTGATCTGAGATGAGGAAAACCTGAGCTGATTTTCTATTCGGGTTTCAGCACTCTCCCCTTTCGTTGCATTAAATATACATAAATGATACAATGATGAAGTAATAAAACCCACAAAGCGAACAAAGATGGTGGATTACGTAACCAAAAAAAATTCGCTACATGAACAATACGCTGTGTAATGGAATATAGTTTGAAACTAAAGGTCGCCTCCAAAATAGATATATGAACGACAAAAATAACCGTCAAATGATCATCAATGACTACCGTCATGACTTGTAATTATTGCGCTGAGAATCTCAGATGGTCAACCAAAAAATTACGACCAGCCATAAAAAAGAAATGACCGAATCAATTCTATCCGTCAATTTTCGTTTCTATAATTAACGCGAAATTTCTGAGGGTCAGCCCAGTGATGCCCGATTGTTGATCAGTTGATTTTATCTTAAATAAATCGCAATCATTGCGTTCATGTTTGAGTTTCTCGTCAATACACATTTACCTTAAATTATGAAAGTTTGATTATACTGACAGTTTCGTCAATTCTGATTTTGACCAATCAGAGTGCAGTGCAGACCAATCAGACTGATAATTTCCCTGTCGCCAGTCAATTATTTTCTACGAATTTGCCAAATATTCCTCACATTTTGGTGAAATGTGTCCCGTAACCCTGAACACCGCACCCTGATCGGCTAAAATCAGAATTGAAGAAATTGTCCTCCGAATACCCCTCGACCTTCAAAATTCATCGGATATTTTCCTCAAGTTTTCCTGCATATCAACGATGGTTGCTATATAATCAAACATTCGGGAAATATCCGATAATTTTGAAGGTCATGCCATTTTTGGGGTATTATAGCTGAAAAAGCTTTCATTCAAACCCCGAATAAAAAGACCCAAACAATGATTAAAAAAATGACTGTTAATTAGCAATAATGAATAGCAGATTATATTTGTCATTTTGTCGCTCGTATATGACGCAACTCAATGTCCTTTCACATACACAATTCGGTCAGGGTCAGAGAACGGATAGGCACTGGTCAATTTTGTCTATTCCAAACGGAAAGAAAAATGGCGCTTATTCCACCTCGCTAATCGCGAATTGAGATAGTGTTCATGAAATTTCCTATTTTAATTTGGTACACTGTTAGAAATTTTCGTCTGAATTTTCCGTTCCAAATTCCGGAAATTTTTATCGTGTCCAAGTTCCACTGAAATTTCAGGAAATCTTGTCATTGAAAAATCAAATATTCCATTGATTTTCTGTTCAAATGATGAGGACATCAATAAAATACTTGATTTTTCAGTTCAGTTATTCTGTGAAAATGCAGAAAAATCAGGAAAATTTAGGTAAAAATAGGAAATTCATGTCATTTTGTTTGTGAATATTCATGGTTCACTGAAAATTCAATCAAGTTGTAAAATTTCCATATCACTCCCACAAAAAATTCATGAATTTCCGTGAATTCTACTTAGAACTTGAAATTTCATAACCGTTGTTCCCCTAAATCCGATTCAATGTCACTCTCATGTGATTTACTATCATATCTTACGTGAAATTTCAAAAAATTTCTAATAGTGTAATTGTTGACGCAGTAAAAAGTTAGCTTTGTCTACGTTTTAGGCAATTCAGAGAACAGCACCAACTCTTTTCTATACTTTCTACTTGCTACTTGAATTCTCAATAAATGATCTCTTACACGGAGAGAAATATTCAGTAGTCATACCACTAGTGCTTTAAAATTATCGAATATTTTCCGATAGCTTCGTTGCCTCGGAACGATTGTGTCAAATTTTGCAGGTTTAAAATCCCGAGTGCGAAACACGAGGGGTTTTTCTGCAAAATTTGACACTCTCGTTCCTAGACAGGGAAGCTTGAGGAAAATATCCGATTAATTTTGAAGCACGAGTGGTCTTTGACGGATTATTTTTCCACTCGGATTTCGGCCAAGCAGAGTGCAGTGAACACCCGGATACATTTACACAGCCATACATTTACAACCCACTTTTTTGTTTATCTGTCACACAGAATATTAATCGTGAAATGCGTTGAAAGATGAGAAACATTTGGAAAGCTACCGGTGAATTTTCCGTCGGAAATTTTTTAGAAATTTCCGAAATAAAACTGTTTGACAGCCTCAAATACTGCGCTCTGATTGGCTGAAATCTGAGTGAGAAAAATAATCAATAAAAATTACGTATCTTTTCCGTAATTCCATCACGTAATTTTGACCTAAACGCACGGACTTTTTCCAGAACGTTCCGTAATTTTTATCTGAATCTCCTATGAAAAACTACGATACTGTCACTTAAATTTTCTGAGTCGATTCCGTAATCAGTGAGCGGACTGCGAGTTCCATAATTTTTACTGAACATTTCTTTCCGTGTACCAATTTTTACTCACACAATTCTGCTCTCTCTTCAATGGAACTTGCTCTTGCCAGACAAAATAAGCGTCGATACAAAGTGAGTGTTCAATTCCTGACACAAAATTGATCAATATCCGGTTTTATTCATTTGTCTCTGATTACGTAATAATTTAAATTTCCACATAGGGGGCGGTGCGGGTGAGAATCTCGCTGTTACACATCAGTTCATTTCTGGAATATTCAACAGAATTTCAATTTTCAGGTCCTTAAGACAATGGGAATCACCGAGAATCATGAAAATTCAGGAAATCATTGTCCTGGATTTTAATCTATCAAAAATCCAATTCAATATGATATTTCATTTCCATAATAGGTTTTATACCGCTAGCCATAATTGAAATATTAACTTATCACCTGTCATAAAAAGTCAATTTTACTGCCGTTCCAAGATAAGTAACAAATTCCATGGACAATTTTATCTTGAAACAAATGCAAATGCCCAAATTTTAAAAAACTTGAATGTAAAAAAAATTTCAAACGCGCATTGTACAAGAGTTATGACACTACAGGTATGAAACTAGCGCACTTTGTTAACCACATGTTGCAACTTTTGTAAGCATTCTGCAAATAGATCTGAAAAGCAACTCCTAAGAGGTAATTAGTCTACTAATCCTATATGAACCCAATTGTGTGAAAAATATTTGTTTCTTTCAATATTTCTCGGCGTAACAGCAAGTGTATTGAGTTAAATGATGCAGTAAAATCGAAACGTTTTTACTACATAAGATTCATCACCCCCGCTCCGATTATTCTCCCAATTTTTGCATTAGTAGTGATTTTTGAGTAAACTAACAAATTTCGGGAATTGGCAAACTTTGGCTAGAAAGAAATCAAATACTCTCATTATTGCGACAAATAAAAAGAACTTTAACACTAGAGAAGTTCGATTTCTCCCAATCAAATGTCTCTCAAGAAGCGATAAGTAGTAACTCCTACGAAGTAATTAATCTGCTAATGCTGTAGAAACCCAATTGTGTGAGAAATATTTGTTTCTTTCAATATTCTCAGCGTAACAGCAAGTGTATTGAGTTAAATGATGCAGTAAAATCGAAACGTTTTTACTACGTAAGATTCACCACCCCCGCTCCGATTATTCTCCCGGGCGCGCGAAATGAACCGTGGAGGGAAACGAACCCCTAGGGCGAAATGGACCCCTGACGTAAATCTCGAGGTTTTTCTTTATTGTCCGACAATGACTCTATCAGACAAAATGAAGAAGTAGACTAGGGGACAGGCAGAGTTACGAAGAGACAAAATGGACAAACTAAGCGACAACTAGGATGAGTTCCAGACAGAATAAAAGACCAGACATGATATAATAGAAGCAAAATGAGAAAATAATTGACTAAGGCAGAGTAGGGAATGAAGTGAAGAACAGAACGAAAACAAAGCAGGTGATTCCAAAAAGATATCGGTATTCGTCGTGTCGATATATTTTATTTTATTTTATTATTTGCCATGTATACCCTACTCGGGTTTTTACAAGTTCCCTAATTTTGCGGTTATCATGGGCCGACTTCCTCTCCAACCGTGTCGCATTGTACCCCAGGAGCAGAATAAAAAACTTACTAATCACATCCCATCAATTCCCGTCCCACGTGACGGGAACCACCACTACACCTCCATGTAGCATATCATCAAACTTACTAATCTCATCCCATCAACTCCCGTCAATTCCCGTCCCACGTGACGGGAACCACCACCGCCGTGCACAGACTCTCCTAGTGACCAAGGGAAACCATGGAAAACCTTTTCTCGACACGGACGTCCATCGACCGAGCATCATCGAGGAATGTTTTTCTACCATTTCTCCGATGATTCTCGGTGTCTAGACTACCGTTCGACGGTTTCCGAAGGATTAAAAAATCCCTGCCCCCAAGCCGAACTCGAACCCGCGCCTCACGGGTCCCGCCATCCGGCCGAGCGATTTAACCACTTCGGCTACCATCGTCAGTTCGTCGTATCGATATATAAATATTGAACTCATCGCTACAAATAAAATCAAGATGATGACTCATACAAGAATCCTACGATTATTAGTTATATACTAGAGGGCTACGCCCCCTGCTCGCTTCACTCGCCAACCTGCATATGCGCCACATATGACCTCTATGATCCTTATTCTGACCCTTATGACGCTTAGTTTCTGACCCCCATAGCTCTTATATGAACCCTTACTGTGATCCTTGTGATCCTTATCTGTATCTTAATCTGATCCTTACGACCCTTATTTAGACCCGTAATCTGGAGCCGTTATTTGGAACATCACTCTAGTCCTCATGACCCTTAATCTGATTCTCGTAACCCTTACTCTGACCCTTATGGCCCTTGTGATTTTTATTCTGGCCCTCGTGATCATTATTCTGACCCTTATGACCCTTATTCTGACCCTCGTGACCCTTCCTCTGATCCCTCATTCTGACCCTAGTGACCCTTATTCTAACCCTTATGGCCCTCATTTTGACCCTCATCACCCTTATTTTGACCCTCGCGAGTCTTAATTATGGAGTCTTAATTTCGAGTACCAAATTTTTATCACCAGAAGTCGATTTGGATTCTTACAATATAGAGACATACAATATTACCACCTGTCCCTCAGTCTATTTGTTGTTTTCTAAATCGCTAAAACTGTCTTCCATACTTTCTGCGTGAAGAAGTCTTCGTTGCAATTAAGCAAAAACACAAAAGCAAAACAAACGTAACTCAGATTGAAATGAGAAGTTGAGTCTATAATACCTTCAAGGCAGGCTAAACTTTGTGTCCAACGATTCATATTGCCTTCTACTGCTCCATTAGGTGACAATCACAGCCTTCACGTGAAAGATGAAATGAATACAAAATTTGACAGCATCTAATTCCTATTTGTTCTGTCACACATGAGAAATAGTTTTTCCAAAGATCTGTACAGAAAACCGTTCAACAACTATAGCCAATTCATGACTACGTATCTTTGTTCAGTAACAAAAGAAAAGTGAGATTTTTATCAAGCAATCCCGACTAAACCAATAAAATTTGTTTCAGGTATCGGCCACAATATCGAAGCTGGAAAAGATTTCACGGTGGATGGATTATCGGGTTTCAGCAAAAAGAAAAAAAAGAAACGTCGGCATAGGTGAGTCTCTGACGTGAATTGTATACATGCCATCCCTGTGCTATGATTTCTGTTGCAAGTAGATAATTCTATTAATGCAAAAGCGGTTCAGAGGTGAATAATACCATATTATCTCACAAGGCTAGTAACAGTATTTTCCGGCGAAAGTAACCTTGGAATCTGAGCCGAAGACGAGGATCACAATCACATGAGTGGGAAGATACTTTTATCGCCATGTGACATACTAGTATATTACGCAACAAGTGCGTAATGGGTTTTTTGGCTCGTGGGAAGTTGTAAAACGAGCCGAAGGCGAGTTTTACAATCCCACGAGTGAAAAAACACCATTACGCACGAGTTTCGTATACTATTTTCGTATACCTCGCTTCGCTCGCTTCGCTCGGTAGAATCGCGGATTCTGGGCACCTATGACATAAAATATTTTATGTCCCAAACACTGACAGAAAAAATTATTTTTATTGATATGTTTCTTTCTTAGAACAAGTATTGTAAACTTGAACCAATTTCAAGTAAATAAGATCTTACGGTGAATATCAATTATTTATTCTGGAGATACATTTACTTGAATCAAATAAAACAGTCCTTAGGGTCAAGTCATATGTATTCACTACGAAAATGGAAAAGTTCTATTTTTTTAAACTTAATATAATCTCCAGTCGAGCAATTTTCTACTTTCATGAATTGATCAAAAATTCGTACCTAGGAGATGATTACATTGATGAATGAATTGAATGTTGTTTTCTCGAATGAAGCCGATGTTGAAATTGAGGTTTCCGTATACCATATTGAACGAATTTGTGATTTCCAAGTTTGTGTTGCATTTCCGTAATCTGTGATTCTGTTATTGTAAACAATGCGATTTTTTTAGTCATGAAATATAAACTTCTGTCAACTGAACGATATCTCACTACAATCAAAGCTTTTCCGCGTAACAATATTCATCCTGATTTGACATACGAAATGCTCATTGCAATTATAATTTACTTGGAACAACGTGTCATCGTGTTGATTGAGATAACAACGTATTTAGTTTTGAGTAAACCAATGAATTTCGGGAATTGGCAAACTTTTGGCAAAGGAACTTCAATTCTAGAGAAGTTAGATTTCTCCCAATCAAATGTATCTCAAGAAGCGATAACTGGTATTCACTATGAAATCATGCACTGATCGAACGGATTAGTTATTGTTAACGAATGGATTTTGGTTGGAGGTTAGGGTCTATTCGGTCTCACCAAATGTTCATTCGTTAATAGTTAACGAACGTATATTTGAGGAGCCTTCTTTGACTTGACTTTCGCTATTCAAGTGAACCATTCGTTAACTATTAACGAATATTCATTAGGTCATATTCAACTCTACCATTCGTTAATAGTTAACGAATCTCGTTTGAAATAAATGAATCATTCTATCAGTGTGTTTATTTGAAAACTAACAATCAAATGAAAGTTGGTTCAACTAAAACTCTCTTGGTATAATTAATTTTTTCTGTCAGTGAACAGAACAAATACAGCGAAAACCACGTTCTAGCCGAATGAAGTAAGTACTGGTCTTAGGGACATATAAAAAGTCACTTCACACCCGACGGAATAGTTTTTTTCCGGATAATTAGCCACAGAACCGAAACACACCGACTAGATTCCATAGAGCCTTGACCTGAACGCTCAGCTATCCCTCTGGTTATGTGTCTTCCTGATCTTGACATGTTGATTGTCAGTCGGACGGATGACACAGCTATACGTCTGCGGGGAGAAAAGACAAATACTCTAGAACCCTGAAGAAGATACTTATTAGCCACATTAATACGATTATATATCAAGGCATATACGTACTAATTGCATTAATTTTCATGCATATATTCATATAAATTGGTTGTTCGATCTGCTCAGGCCACACACAAAAATCGATGAGGACAAATCAATACTTGCTTAGGGTATTCTATCTTTACTTAAGCTCATTTTACCCTTTTCGTTTCGGAAGTAAAACACGGAAAAAAATACACCTGAATTGATTATAAAATACAATAATATCAAGTATACTTTTTACTCAATTGGGCGATGGACATTTCAATTCGAAGATGATTTTTTTGCATCAGCCCTGGTTGCAGCAGGCCCTCTTAAGTGTAATATAAGGATCAGGCACTAAGGCTCGGAATATAAGGGTCAAAAAGTGGAGGTTAAATAATGAGGGTCAGAATATTAGGCTCAAAACATTAGGGTCAGAATATAAAAGTAAAAAAAGTGGGTGTCAGGCAATGAGGGTCTAGATATGTCATATATTATGCTTGATCACCGCTTTTAGCCCTTATATGACCCTCATTGCCTGACACCCCCTTTTTTTATTTTTATATTCTGACCCTAATTTTTTGATCCTAATATTCTGACCCTCTTTTTTTAACCCTAGCATTCTGATCCTCCTTCCTTCACCTTTACATTCAGGCCCTCCGTTTTTGACTCTAACTTTCCGACCCTCATTTTTTAACCTCCACTCTTTGACTCTTATATTCTCACACTTAGTATCTGACCCTTATATTACACTTGAGAGCACTTGGTACAACCCGGGCTGATACGAAATAATCATTCTCGAATTGAATCACCCATCCCCCATTCAAATCAAGTATATTTTATTCCTGAATCAGGTTTATTCATATACTTGATTCGAGTATAAAATATACTCAAGGTATATGTTTTTCCATGAATAATTCGAATTTATTGATGATCTATCCTTTCCCGGTATGAGTCATTCTATCCAGTGATGCAGGGAGAAACTTCACGAGACATCCCGAGACAATACTTTGGAGATATTATCTCGGTCTCAGCACTGAGAGAAAAATCTAACGTTCGATTTACAATAAGAAAATAGTTGAGGCAGTTTTGGTGAACGATACGATTTTTTTTTGTATGCGGCACATAACATTATAGTAACTTCACAAGCGTAATTTTTGCAAATCAAAATGCAGTTAAACTAACCAAAGTTCAAAAGTAACCACGACAAATCTATCGTGAGTAGAACTATAAAATAGTTGCAATGACTAGATTCCATTGTAGTAATCACTTCTCCGGCCATAGTTACCGTAACCCATGAGAAATTGTTGAGGACTTTTCAACTATAATTCGATGGTGATGGAATATAGTCAGAAGAATCATATTTTTCTCTCAGTGAGTCATTACTGCGTATGTCGAGAGTGATTGTGAGACGAGACCAAAGATTTCCAGGTTCATCGAGACCGCGACCCTCTCTCCAAAATATTGTCTCACAAAGCGTCACTAATTCTACTCTAATTGTCTCTCACGGCATCACTAATTCTAAGCCCTAGAGAAGACTAAAATACGGCGATAGAGATTAATAATGTTTCATCATATTTCTTTGTGTGCCCCTACAATAAATTTGTTTTAAATATTTTAATTGAGTTTTCCCAACATAAAAAAACATTATTAACAGCCGAAAATTATTGTGTATTCAACGAACGAGATAATTACATACCTATAACGCGCAAGGGAATGGAGAGGATTGGAAATTTAGCACGTCATGCTAACGTAAACCACCTGTACAGCGGTGGAACTCTACCCGAGGAAATGACTTTGAATTTTGGATATTATTTCGTTCCCTGTCTCATAGGATGCTATTTGGTACGGTACATACCGTATAATACCCAACAATGAAGCCGTCAGTTGGCCAAGCCCTTCAAAGCCCGTCATAATTATTGAAAAAATACTCTTCACAGATAATTGGACGTCTCCCTGTCAAATTATCACGTCATAGTTCGGGCTATTGTATCATTTCATTACATATTTCTCTTTCCTCTGATAATAAACCAAAATAATCAATACCCGGTTAACGCGTAGCCTTAAGGCAGATGTTGTAATGGCATATAACTAGGTTCACGTGGTTGTTGCTCCAGGACGATCTTCACGTCTCAACAGCTGGAGGAGCTGGAAGCGGCATTCAAAGAGGCTCATTATCCCGACGTTTATGCTCGTGAGATGCTCAGTCTGCGGACGGATCTACCAGAGGACAGAATACAGGTAAAATAATAATTCGATCAATAAACAACACTAGAGTCAGAGCCACTGAGGACTACATTGAGCACGCGATAACTTGAAGAGCTTCAATAATTGATAATTTCATTTTGAAGAATGAGAATGAGAAAAACCGCAAGGAGAGAGGGAAGAAAGGAAATAATTTTAAAAAAAGACACGAGTGTATGGAGTCCCCTACGTTCGCTGGGTCGTTTTCGCGTGACAGCACCGGAACAAGGTTCTCTTTTCCCCTTCTATCAGAAAGTTTCTCAACGCCCACACGCGCTCAATCTTACTTCGCGCACTGTACGCTGTGTGTACAGTAGTAACACATATTTACAAAACGACAGCATCATTCTCGTATGAGTACATAACTTTGTTGAGGTCCACCTACTGCTGAAACCGGACATATTACGTAAAGTCAAATATATAAATAAACCAACACATGGATACATCAACGGGCACATTGAAGCTTAAGTATTTCGAGTGAAAAGAGGAGGGTTTACCGTATATTTTGAAATAATCGCCGAGTAGAGGCATTCGTCGAGTTGAACTCGGATTTAGTTCGTAATGGTAGCGGAAGGGGTATAGGGAATGGTGAGTAGTGTGAGGAGATTTTGAACGCAAGAGAGGTACAGGAGGTGGATGAAATGAACGGGGGGTATAGAAAGCGCGTGCAGGGGTGCGCATTGAACGTACTGGCGCGTACACACTGACAAAGCAGCCATTGCAGGGTGGGTGCGGTTCCACGGGCCAATCAGGACCGCAGTACGCGAGCCACGGGGCCAATCAGGGCGCGCCTTCGCGACGTCTTTTGTTTCAAAGGATCCCCTTGCCTCGCCTGCACCCACATAGCGTTCAAAAGGGGACACAATATAACGAGAAATCCGGGATATTTTGTGTAGGTGGGGTTCCAAAGGGGTGGGGAATTCCGTATATATAATCGTTAACGGCTATATTTTCGTAGTGAACCACTGTATCTTCTCTTTTTTTTGTGCGCCTATACACTATAATCCCTCACTCCAACGTTGTCTCACTTCCTTCAACCGACCTTTGTAGGGAGGTTGCTCATTATTCCATCTCTTTCTCCTCCTTCATTTTCCTTTTTGGCTTCGCTTTTTTATTATTTACCATCTCAAAACTGTTTATGCTCCATACCTGCCTATTCTGTCGCTCGCAAAACTAGGAATAAAGCCGTAACGAACGTATATTTGTGTGCATGGGCCTGACGAAAGAGGGCTGAACCCTCAGGCCGAAGGCGGTTACCACTATTCGGAGTGGCGGAACATCCTTTTACATATATTCTTGGGAGAGTGTATGGGTTTTCCTAGTTATCATTATCCGCTCTTTACTAGTTTTTTCGAGTTAAAGAAGTTTAAAGCTCCTCTTTTCGGGTATGGGAACTAGACGCTGTGAGAAATGTATTGAAATATCAGTCACCGCGTCAGCTGAATTTTCCATTTTGTGAGAGTGAATTCAATTGGAAATGAAAGCGTTCACTAAATTTCTCATTCATCTTGATAATTCAAGAAAATTGGGGTTTTCACGTTAAACAATCATTGATTTTTCAATGACAGCTTGGATTTTCAAACTCGTCGTGAAAATTGAATGTCACATACAATTCAATTTTGAAGAGATTGAAAATTTAGAAAAGTTGTTGCCTGAATTTTCAAAATTTCCAATGTTTTTCAGCACCTTATCGACCGGAAAATCGATAATTATTTGAATATTCAAGAAATTAACTAATTCCTCAATGAAGACATATACAGAAACTTCAAATTTAGCGTTGCTAAAAATTTCAAGTTGTTTCACTTGAAATTTCAAGAATAATTTTCCAATATTGAAACGAACTTTAAAACTCCTCTTTTCGGGTATGGGAATTAGATAGTGTTAGAAATTTCTTGAATTATCAGTCACCGGATCATCTGAATTTTCGATGCTGTGAGGGTGAATTCAATTTCAAATGAAAGCGTTCACTAAATTTCTCATTCATTTTGAAAATTCACGAAAATTGGGTTTTTCATGTTAAACAATCATTGATTTTTCAATGAAAGCTTCGATTTCCAAACTCATCGTGAAAATTGAACATGACATGCAATTCAATTTTGAAGAGATTGAGAATTTGGAAAAGTTGGTGCCTGAATTTTCAAAATTTTCAAAGTTTTTCAGTATCTTATCGACCAGAAAATCGAGAATTATTCGAATATTCAAGAAATTAACTGATTCCTCAATGAAGAAATATACAGAAATTTCATATAACTTTGTCGTTGTTCAAAATTTCAAGCTTTTTCACTTGAAATTTGAAGAATAATTTTCTAACACACGGAGAGAAAAATTCAATAAAAATTACCAGAAAAAAAACGTGAAAATTACATTTCGAAACGTAATCCGCAAGCGAAGTAAAATTCAATAAAAAGTGTGGGTCGGAACTAAAATTGTACGAGTCGCCACATAAATTCGACGATTTGTTTCGTAAAAATTAACCATCCGTCTGATGATTCACCGTTGTGGGGACAACAAGTCGTTTCGTAATTTTTCCGCAACGATTGAGAAATTTTACGGAACGGAACGTGAAAATAACTTCATAAAAATTGTTGAACATTCAAGAATTTCTGATTTTGGAGGCATAATAAGTTGGGAAGTTTCTGTAAAATTTTAGTTCTTGGAAAAAATTACGTGACAATTTCGTACTTGTTCGGTGATGAACCTGAAACTTCCCTGAACGTTTCAGATTTATTCTCTTCCATTCCTATAAAAATTGCCGGAAACGATTCCCCATTGCGGATTACGTGAATTGTTCCGTAATTTTTACTCAATATTTCTCTCCGTGCAGTGAAGCGTTGGAAAATTCTATCATATATGATGTCTGTACTATGTTGAGATGGTGGGTATATATTCATCAACTATCTTTCTGTTTATCATCGAGCGTGAGCCCCGCCACATGCGCTGCGTAATGGACGATCAAGTTATTAAATTGTTCAGCTAGAATATGCCCATATTATAACTTTGATATCTCCCCGCCACGCGCGCATATATGTGAAATAATTAATCATCATATTATTTCCTCTTATTACAAGCTTTCCATTAACGCCCAAATATTAATTATCATTTAATTGACTTTTCATTATAATTGTCGCTCGATGATTTTTAGACGAAAGGACGGTTGACTGGTTTCATAGTTGATCCTGTAAATCTGGAGAATTTACCAAACACTACACTGACAGAAAAATGTCCTAATATGTCGGTAGATGTCGGACTGTTAAAAATTTTCTTCTGAATTTTCCGTGCCGAATTCCGGAAATTTTTATCGTGTCCAAGTTCCACTGAAATTTCCGGAAATCTTGTCATTGAAACATCAAATATTCCATTGGTTTTCAGTTCAAATGATCTGGAAATCAATAAAATACTTGATTTTTCAGTTCAATTATTCTGTGAAAATTCAGAAAAATCAGGAAAATTCAGAGAAAAAGTGAAAATTCATGTCATTTTATTTCTGAATATTCATGTTCCACTGAAAATTCAATAAAGTTGTGAAATTTCCATCTCACTCCATTGAAAACTCATGAATTTCCGCGAATTGTACTTAAAACTTGAAATTTTATAATCATTTTTTCCCTAAATTCGATTCAATGTCACTCTCACGAAATTGACTCAAATATCTTCCATGAAATTTCAAAAAATTTCCAACAGTACGTTATTCTCGGAATTTTATTCCCCTAGAATCCCTGTGGTATCTCATAGGAGGATTGAACTGTAATCGTTGCAGACAAAGACAGACAGATCAGGAAAAGAGCGTCGTTACTTCCACTATATCGTGAATTGTTGGGCAAATAACTATAAATACTTCCCCAGTTTGCTTATGTTGGCCACCTTATCAGAAAGAATCACAGGATATCGGCGAAAAAAGCGCCGATGTCTAATAATTTGTAACAAAAAAGACGTTTCGCTAAACACATCAATTTCTTCAGAATCTTGACACACTCAACGTTGCTGTCCGGCTACAAGTTCGATCCATCACACGAAACTCTATAACAGTAATGGATTAAATATAACCTTCTTACACCTGAAACAATCACCGAAATCATCCGAAATTTTTATTGAATATTTCCCTCCGTGCATTGATTTTTCCATCGGTATTAAATTCTGTATGCGAATTCGGGCCTTCTACACTGATAGAACAGATTAGTTATTGTTAACGAATAGATTTCGGTTGGAGGTTGGGGCCTATTCGGTCTCACCAAATGTTCATTCGTTAATAGTTAACGAATCTCGTTTGGAATAAATGAATCATTCTATCAGTGTACACTGTCAGAAATTGTTTGAAAATTAAGCAATAGTTGCCCGTGAATTCTCAATGTTGTGAATTTGAATTCAATTTAAGATCAAATCGTTCATGGAATCTCTCATTCAGGTTGGAAATTCAGGATAATTGGGTTTTCCATCTTGGATTATGACTGATATTGATGTTCAATATGATATTTCAAATTGAACATCACATCCAACGGAATTTTCAGTGGATTGAAAATTCATGAAAATTGTTGCTTGAATTTTCAAATTATTGAATAATTTTCATTATCATGTGGACCTGAAAATTGCAATTCCATTGAACACTCCAGCATTCAACTGATTTTTCAATAGCAAAATACATGAAAATTTCGTGTAACTAGGGATTGTTAAAAATTTCAAGATTTTTTACTTGAAATTTCAGGAGTAATTTTCTAACAGTGTAATGAGTTAAGAAAAAAAACAAAAATTGCCTTCGAAATGTATCTCATCCAAGTCATATGAAAGCACTTTATGCACGAGAAAAACAATGATTAATAGCGTTTTTGTTGCACCCAAATCCATTGTAAAAGACAACGAAAATCAACAAACACGTATTTTGTTAACGACAACAGCGGTACACGGAGGCGCAAAGTGACGGCCAGGAAAAAATTCCAGTGCCGGCTCTAGAAATTTTATTGGGAAAACGTGAATTTTTCCCCGTATTTCTGTGAAAATTTCACAGAAATCCCCAGAAATTTGACCAGAAATACCAAGAAATGTTACCTTAACAACACTAGAATTTTTCACAGCCGGTGGACTCTGATTTTTACCAGTGCTCGTACTAGAATTTTTCTAGAAAATTTCTCTCCGTGTATGTGTGTCACCAGAAAGCACCTTCTACGAACACTTCCATATGTATGTTATATAATGAATCTATTCTTCCTGAGATGACTAATAATAACCGTAATGTACACTGAACCTCTTTATAGAAAAACAAAATATATTCAATATAACAAACACATGAAAATGTCCGTAAACCGATGCTTCTTCGTAACAAACACACATCCGGTATCGTCATCAACCCGCAGGATGTTTGTTAGCCAGTCAATTGTAATTAACGAAAAACGACGCGGGGCGAGGTTTCCCTCATGGAGTGACCAATCTAGGGTTAATATAATTTGTTCAAATCTTGCCTAATTCACCTTCTGATGATGTCCACTGCACCCTAATTCGCCAAAGTCCGATTGCGAAAAGTATTTCCCTCAAGCTCCCCTGCAAACAAACGATCCTGCCAAGTTTTACAGAAAAATCCCTCGCACAAGCACTCGGGATTTTTTAACCTGCAAAACTTGACACCCTCACTTGTCTGCAGCGAAGCTATAGTTCAACTAAATTTTCCTTTCCCTCAAAAAGCTAATTTCAGGCTTCAGGTTTCCATGGTTTCCATTGTCGAAATGTTGATTTCTCAATAAAATCAATTCAGTAGTAACGTGATAAATGGAGATAAGTCGACTTATCTCCCAGTTGAGTTTTTGAGGAATATTTCCGAATCTAAGGGAGATAATGAAATTTTCGTAATTACATTTGTTGTAGCACTCAATCGGCTCCACAAAAAAGGTTATAACAAAAATTTTGCTATCTTCCTTAGATTCCGAGATATTGACTGAAAACTGGTCAGTAGTCAAAATTGACTTGTCCTTTTACCACTTCGCTACTGAATTGAAAGACAACTTTTCAAAGGGAAATGAAATTTTAGTCTGACTATATCGGGAAACACCCGATAATTCTGAAGCTCTTGGGGTATTACTCAATACCCCAACAACGAAACGATTCATGTCTTGGCCCTCGATTACAGGATCTTCAATATAATTCCAGTAGAATTATCTTTTCGTATTGGAAAGGAATCGTTGGGTAGAATTTTGTACCCTGCTGGACCTAACGATTAGTCGAAAAGCCGGTGGTAACGACCCGTGGAGGGTAACACCCGCTCCAAAACACCCTTATCAACACACCCAAATTCGGAAGTAGGCGCAGCGGGCTACCAACAACCCACCCCCAGTGCCTTTCATTCTAGTAATCTGCGCAGATTTCTGTTTGAAGAATAAGTACGCATTGAAAGACATTTACCAACTTCATGATTAATTTCATTAATTCGATTTGCTTTTTGCAATCTATGGAATATCCACAAACGATTCTCCAATGATTGAAATTCACTCGCTCAGAATATTATACACGGAGAGAAATATTCAGTTCCGTAAAATTTTAGACAGTTTCGTAAAATTTCCTACAACCATATTTCGCTCCGAAATTACGGAAAAGATACGTAATTTTTACTGAATATTTCTCTCCGTGTAACTTATGCTCCTGATCTCTGGAAGACTACTACACTTCATTTTTATTCTTCTTCTTAATGAAGAGTATTAATTGCCTGACCAATAGAGGAAAAGAAAATTCGTCAAAAGAGAAAACATGAGAAGTTCTAGCTGATGTGATGATGAACTAATCGTTGGTCAATTGTATCATTGATTGCCCAGAGACTGAAGGGGATTCTACAACGAACGAGTTGCGGGCCTCACGCAACGCTTGCGATTGTTGAAGTACTCGTACTTCGCACTCGTCATTTTTCCATCTGAACTTAAACATCATATCCAATTGAAATTGAACATCACATCCAATTGATTTTTCAGTAGATTAAAAATTCAGGGAAACTGTTGCTTCAATTTTCAAATGATTTGATAATTTTCATCATCATTGGCAGTTGAAAATTGCAATTCCATTGAATACTGCAGAATTCAACTGATTTTTCAACAATAAAACACATGCAAATTTCGCGTGAATGAGTGATTGTTAAAAATTGCAAAATTTTTTACTCAAAATTTCAGAAGTAATTTTCAAATAGTGAAAGATTTATTATTCGTGAAACATATTTGTAACATACAATCTATGCTTTATGCCGAGGTAATTGAATTACAAAATATGAGGTAATGCAAAAGAGTATTGAATTAACTTGTTAACAAATAGCACAGAAAAGATGATCTCAATGGAGCGAGGAATGAACCCCTGCGGTGGAGTTAATCGAAATGTCCCTGACAGAATTGCCTTTCAATATTACATGTGCAACACCCTACCAGAAATGTCTCAATGTTTATTCACTTCAACCCCACTCTCCCCAAAACTGCTTCGCTTTTGCATCCGAATGGAAGCTTTGCAAACTTAAAAAATTCATGATTCAGTCATTTTTTATGGATATTACTTCAATTATCATGACATGCAGAGACGTGATGTTTTTAAGAGAAAATAGGTATGTGTGTGTGTGCGCGCGCATATGCGCCATATTGGATCTATGTGTGCCTGTAAATATCTGTAACTCGAGAACTACAAGGAATAGGGAATATGGATTTTTTTATTCGAGTTATCATTCAATTGTATTTAATTCACGATAAAATTTAGACTCAATGGGTTTCTGATTCCCCCAAAAATATATTGAATTTTTTTTTAGAAGTGATTGCCACCTAAATTGTCTGAAAACTTCTCCAGGGATCGGCATCAATCATTAGTTTAAAAATAATTATGAGAAGTTGCGCTTTAAAATAATTAAGGTTTACGTATCTTCGTTGAAATTTGAAATATAATTAAATAATTGGTAATTTAAATTTTCAGTTGACTATGAATCTAATAATTGACAATATGGAATTGTCCATTGAGTATTGAGAAAATATTTTTAAATTTCATGAAAGGATTTTCGATTAGCCAAGTAATCGTCAATCTTCCGAAATCAATTATTGACTGATAAATTAATTCAAAATTAGAATATTTAATTCATAGATTAATTTAATAACTCGAAAAATGTTGAATAATATTAACACTTGATTTATTCAAAATTTAACTTTATTTAAAATTTATAATTTATGATTATTTTAAATTTATGAATAATAATTTCATTGATTGTAATGAGACGAGATCCTACCAGAACATCAGACGTATGTATGGGAACCAAATATGTGACAATATAAAACACTGGCAAAATTAATTGATTTGTTGGTTTTGAACTTGTTTGGTTTCCAGAAGCCTGAGAAAGCTTAAAATCAGTAGCGAAGTGGTAAAACGGTTTAAGTCGACTTATCTCTTAGCCGAGTTTTCGAGGAATATCTCCGAATCTAAGGGAGATAGCGAAATGTTCATCTAAATCTTTTTTACAGCTCTCAATTTGCTCTACAGGAAAGGTCGTAAGAAAAATTTGGCTATCTGCCTCAGATTTCGAGATATTCATTGAAAACTGGTCAATAGTCAAAATTTACTCGTACCGTTTTACCACTTCGCTACTGAATTATACGCGAAATGTCGCGAATTGACAATAAGCGCAGTTTATTATTTCCTCCACATTTCCCACGACCCTACTTCCTTAATATTAACTATGGAGATGAATAATAATTTAATTGCCTTATGATTATGCCGATGTCTGAAGTTACCTAAATTTGAAAAATTTCCTGTAATAAGTTTCGTTGTCAGCTATCATCAGATTTTTTGAAGAATCAATTCTACGTACGAAAAGTCAGAAAACATTTACATAAATTACCCTTCATTACCCTCCATTGGCGTGCTTCAGAAAAACCGAAAGCCACAAAATACGATAGTTGTACCATTTATAAACAGGTTCTGGAAGTTTTTCTAATTACGATTCCCCACAGACCCAGCCAGAGACGCGACTGAATAAGTGGCATATCCGTTTTCCTGATGTCAATGTCTGTGCTTCTATCGATGTCTGCGTTTGTATCTCTTTCTGCGTCGGTGCTGAAAATCGTAATCCGAGAAACCTTCGGGCTACAGGGTTATATAGGTGTCCGACGAAAAACAATTCTCTACAATATTCGCCTGCGGCCGGGGGGTTGTGAGAGGGCTCCATTGGTAGGGCAATGTAATTCTCCCGTAAACCAAAAGAAACAATCAAAGAGTGAAAACTTGCAAATTAATGAGTTACTTTTCATTTATTTTATGAGAATTTGATATTCATCGATGCATCCAAATAAACTTTCACCGGACGAAAGATGTATTTTTCATCACTTGTGTGTAGAGTAAAATTTCACGCTTATGAACCCTTATGGGAATGAGATATATGCAGCACTTATATCCAGCATATATTTGGCATACTACATTTTTGGCCGAAATATAAGTGAAATATACTGAGATATATGTCCGGATATATGTTCTTCCCATGAGGGAACTTATAGTCAAATAAGGGATTTTGACCCTCTTGACCCTTGTAACCGTGCTGTACCTTGAGACCCTTATGGCCCTTATGACCCTAAAGGGTCCAAGGGTACGCAGGGGCCGAAAAGTCACCTCCGTTACCTCTTCTTGTAACATCAAGTAGACTTATAATCAAATAAGGGGTTTTTGACTCTCTTGACCCTTGTAACCCTGCTGTACCTTGGGACCGTTATAGCCTTCGGCGAGTGCTACACACCTTCCACCCGTATAGAAAAAATATAAATCATAACTCATAAGTGAGATATAGTGACTTTGTCAGAATTATATTATATCTTGAATATATCCGCCTTGTATCCCAGATATATGCTAAGTATTTACGGTGGCATATATGTACAGACATATATCCAACATATATCTCAGATATTGAATTTTTTGCCGGAACGTATACCATATATAAGCGGATATAAGTGACATATATTTCTGTATATATATTTTTCCATGAGGGCACGGGTCAAAAAACACTTTTACACACTCGCATCGAAATATACCTTTCATCACGCTGTGACGAAAAATGAACTTTTCGGCACGCTCCGCGTGCCTAAAAGTCCAATTTCCGCCACATTGTGATGAAAACTATTGTTCGTAACTCGTGAAAAAATGTTTTTTAGCTCGTGGGATTATATCACTCGCCTTCGACTCGTGATATAAACCTCCCACTCGCCAAACAACACTTTTTTGCACTCGTTACGAAATATACTATTTTGACACTGCTGCTATGTTCACCTCGTGCTGAAAAGTGCCTTTTTGTTTACACATTAAAAAAAAAATCAGTTTCAATGTCTCCAGGGATGAGAAATTAAAGATTTCAGTGGTAAAGTCTTTTTGGGAGTTCACTTCACCCTCAGCCCTGAGTCAATTTCTCGTACAGAGTGGATTTTTATTTTTAACATCAAACTGTGTTGATTACCATGTTCATGTTGACACTATGGCCGTGTAAATTTTCACTCCAATCATTACTTAACTCCGGAATTAATATACTCCGTCCATCGACATAGAAAACAGTGAACTTGTTTTCACTTTTTTGGTGTGGACTCAGAGTCGAAATTCACTCTGAATTTTTTACTGTGTACTCGTAAACCACGAGTCAACGAAAAGTCTTTCCTTTTTCTTGCAAACGAACAAGGCACAGTTCGGCCACTCGCTGAACGTAACATCACTGTCAAAAAATATTATTCGACACATGTGAGATGGGAATTTTCAACTTGTGCGATTGGCAGCCTTTGGTTGCATCTCTGGGCGCCAACTTCACACGCGCGAAAATCCCGTCTCACTCGTACCTAAATATGCTATTTCATCACAATGTGGCGGAAATTGGACTTTTAGGCACGCGGAGCGTGCCGAAAAGTTCACTTTTCGTCACAGCGTGATGAAAATGGTTATTCATTAATAAATACTCCATCTTGACTTGAGTCTCTGAAACGTATGACGTCACATAATTTTCATCCTTTTCCCATTATCCGACTATTAAAAAAAGAGCTGGGCTGTCCCGGCACCAAGCTGTATCCCTTCAACAGTCCCCTATTAGCAAAGAATTCTCAAGGAGAGAGGAAGGAAAGATAGGTGGAGCAGAACACAAAGAGATGAGCTTGCTCTCAAGTGGCGCTGGCTGGAGCAAGTCATGCCCGCCAAAGTCTTCGCCAGCAATGATTACCTACGTAAAGATGAGAGAGCCTCGCTCCCTGACAACATGGGCCCCATTGTTGCGGTAGATTTAAGCGCGTGGCGCCATTGAGCATTCGTTAAAATACTCCAGGTAGGTATCCCATCTCATGCCAACTATGATATCAACCTTCTATCTGTTTAAACCTTCTGAATTAGGTGGTATGAGAGGAACTGAAAATGAAGAAAATATGCTTCTCATAAAATAATCAACCATCACAGGGAAAAAAAAGGTTTCCGAGGACATAGAACTGCGAAGAAGAAACTGGTTTCTTAGTTCCAGAATGAAAATGTCTAAAATTCCGTACCAAGAATCTACCAATAACCTATAGGGGAGGATAGGGCAAAACGGACCGCAGGGCAGAACGGACCATTAATAGAAAATTGAGAAATTCTTGAGAAAAAAAAATTGACGCATCTATATTTCACCTTTCATTTTTACATCAGGATAGCTGAGAAAGCCATATAAAATGATTATATGGTTTTATTTTTTGAAAACATGCATTGGAAACCATTCGGAAGCCTACTACCAATGAAATTGGTAGAAATGAAAATAGGAGAAAAAAATACGTGGAGAGTAGCAGTCATATGTAATCCGTCAAATGGCTCCTATCGCGCTGCTTGTTTAGACAAGAAATAAATATAAAAATATCCGTTTTGCCGTTAGACACACAGATTCCTAGGAAATATTGGTTTTTCAAAGTCACCTCGTGGTTTGAGGTGATCAGCAAATCTGATCAAATTGCGGTTCAACGACATTTGTTGTCTATAAAACCCCTGTGACGATTACGATCTAAGAAACCCACTTTTAATTCAACACATTCAGTGTTCCTGATTTGAAAGAAAAAAAAATAAAAATTACCAATTTTCTGTCAGTGGTCAATTTTCTGTCAGTTTTGCCCTGCGATCCGTTTTGCCCTACCTTCCCGTACTGAAATAAAAAATTATTAGATTCCCAAATTGCGAATCTTGGCGTTTTTAAATGAAAAATAATCGAAAGGAATCAAATTTTGGGGTAATTGAGTAGTAATTAATATTAATTGAGTTAAGACATTAAATGACATACTTTTCATAACAACGGAATCATAAACGGCCAGAATTAAATAGTAAAAATTACTATGGCCATAGGAGAGAATGCTATGACAACATAGTAAAAGGATTTTCAACTTAATTTCAACAATCCATATTATTAAATATCAATTGGAAATTTAGATTATCAATTATTTTACTATTTTTTAATTTCGATTAGTATTTTTAAACCTTGATCAATGTAAGATTTTTTAAATGTTTCCTACCGGTTTAATTAAATAATAAAATCATTGGAAAAGGTCCGAAAACTTGAGGTCAAATGGGGCTCGAATGAAAGTTGTGATAGTCCACTACAAAAATAGAAAAGGATGTCACTGGAGAAAAAATAGCCGAAGTACTTGGATGTCCTTAACCAAATTTTTCATATCTGATTAAATTTTATTTCATTTTCGTTTGCTCGGCTTCTGTGCATACAAAACCTAACTCCGAAGATCTCAAATGTCATAATAGCCACGCCTCACGTTGACGCTAACATTTTATTTTTTATCCTTCAGAACAAAAATACCGATTGCAAGAATAGTATATTTCAGGACGAGTGCCATGAGGTTCTTTTACTCGTGTGGTTGGCCAGTCCTCACCTTCGGCTCGGACGCCAACTCCACACGAGTAAAAAAAAACCATGGCACTAGTTCTGAACGATAATTTTCCGTAGTGATTTTCACTTTTACGAGTTTGGGCAAGAGCCAATGCCAATTCCCGAGCAAAGAAAAGTGAATAACAGTACGGCGTCCAATATGCATTACCCTGAAAATAAGAAACTGGTTACTCAAGAGAAATATCTAGAATTGAGTATCAAAAATCTTGAGTAGCAAAAATGAGTATCTACTCATTTCAAGTTACAACACGAAGAGAAATGTTCAGTAAAAATTACGGAACTCACAATTCACTCACCGATTACGGAATCGACTCAGAAAATTTAAGTGAAGGTATCGTAATTTTTTACAGGAGATTCAGATCAAAATTCCGGAACGCTCCGGAAAAATTCCGCAACAGTTCCGTAAAATTTCCTACAACCACATTTCGCTCCGGAATTACGGAAAAGACGTAATTTTTATTAAATATTTCTCTCCGTGAAAAGTTTTCAAAATGACAACCGGCGAGTCTTGTAATCGATAACAGTCATCTACTAAATTAAATTAGATGGAATCTCAAATTTCAAATTGAGAATCTTTGCGTTGTTATAAACTCAAAACATTCGATAAAGATGATATTTTGAATGAATTGCTCGTTAATTCCACATTCATGGAGTCAAGGTATTTGGTGATATATTTTCAATAGCGGAGGAGTTTCAAAATACTTCAAGATGGAATTATGAGTTTTGAAAATATTTCAAAAAGATACTGCACGCTGAGAAAAGTTGGATGAAAATACCTCGAAAATCGCGCCAAATTTTACTATACACTGATAGAAAAAATTATTTTTATTGAGATGTTTCTTTCTTGTAATTATATTAGATACTCGAACCAATTTTAAATAAATAAGATCTTACGGCGAATGTTAATTACTTCTTCTTGAGATACATTTACTTGAATCAAATAAAACAGTCCTTGGCGTCAAGTCACATGGATTCACCACAAAACTAGAAAAGTTCAGTTTTTTTAACCTAATATAATCTCCAGTCGAGAAATTTTCTACTTTCATGAATTGATCAAAAATTCGTACCTAGGAGATGATTACATTGAAGAATGAATCTTGTTTTCTCGAATGAAGCCGATGTTTAAATTGAGCTTTTCGTACACCACATTGAACGAAATTTGTGGTATCCAAGCTTGTGTTGAACTGCCGTAATCTGTGATTCTGTTATTGTACACTAATGCCATTTTTTTAGTCAAGAAATATAAACTTCTTTCAACTCAACGACATCTTACTACAATCTCAAAGTTTTTACCACTACTTGGAACAACGTATGATCGTGTTGATTGAGATAACAACGTATTTAGTCATGAGAATAATTTTGATTTTTGAGTAAACCAACGAATTCCTGGAGTTGGTAAACTTTTGGCTAGAAAAAAAAAACAAATACTCTCATTATTGTGACAAATAAAAGGAACGCCAATTCTAGAGAAGTTCGATTCCTCCCAATCAAATGTATCTCAAGAAGGGATAACTAGTATTCACTATGAAATCATGTTTATTTAAAAATTAACAACCAAATAATAGTTGGCTCAAATAAAATTCTTTTAATAAAATTATTTTTTTTTGTCAGTGTTCGAATGGTAATCGTGGAGCAAAATGTAATTCAGTGACAAAATACTGGTTTTTAGTAGATATCTTACGATTTTCTAGGTAAAAAAATACATCTATTGATGGAAAAATTATCCTTTTGTTTAGTAAAATCTTCTGGGCATAAAACGAACATTTTTCAGGAGCAAAATACGTAAAGGAGTATCGAATAACGAAGTATTGCTAGAAATGACATTTTTTGCTTGCACAGAGAATATTCTTGGTAACTACCAAATCCATTTTTGTAACAAATTTTTTTCCTCTCGGCGCACTCCGTGCATTTTTGGCACAAACAATCCCTTTTTGATCACTTTTTAAAAACTATTTTTTTGGCACCAGTCAAACTTGTTTGAGAACTCTGTCTTTTTTTTCTCATTGTATTTCTCTTACATAAAACGTTTTCCCGTGTCGCGTAATGGCGTAATGCCCTGGAAGCGGCACAAACGACCCGTGAATTTTATTCTATTCCACTGCTGCGGTCGATAATATATTGAGAAAACTTCTTCCGCTCCTCATTCCACCTGCCATATCCATACAAATTACTCAGCCCAATATAATCATTCTTATACAGGAATAGTGTGACACCCCGATCCCGACCATCAGTATCGTATTTCGTTTTTTCAAAAATGTTCTCAAGTTGAAGACAGCGTTACAGAACTCTGATAGCCTATGTCAATAAACCAACCGACCCAGGGCTTTGTAGAGACTATTAGCCCCTCGTGCTGGCGTCTGGTAAAATAAATATTATCATATTTAAGGATCGTTAAGGGATTACCCGAACATCTTTCAATCGGAGATTATAACCAATTTCGTTGTCAGAGCGATCAGAAAGGAACAACACTAGAAAAATGGGCGGACAGTTGTAGGTGCTAAATACATTACAAATCGAGAATTAATCGCAATGACGATGCAGTTTCCTTCTTCTCTTCTAAATTGCTTCATGATTCCTGAATATTTGAATGCAAATTCATATTCAAGGATAGACATATCAAAGTCTATGTATTATAATATCTGAGCGGATATGAAAATAAATAAATAAATTAGTAAGTAATTTCCTTCAACTTTTCGCCTTGTGTATTTCCCGGAAGTATTCCGGGAAATTTTCAGCGAAAGGTATAGCTGAGGTTATTAGAGAAGAATAACCCACTGAATTCACATTGTAAAGGATGATTCCTATCACTGTTGAAAAAAATTATAATTTTATAATACATTTATCACATATTTGTATGAGGAAACTGAAAAACTCGGCTTATGAAAATGAAATATGACGCAGTTATTCGAATACTGTAGTAAATTGTGATAAATTTATAATTATGCTAATTTTACTGCATGATCTGTTAAATTTCATGCAGATCATAGATTTATCATACCTTTGAGGTAATTCTATAGTGCGTAACCCAATTTTATATCAAGTGTATTGCAACGTAAACGGAGGGCTTTATGAGTTTACAATATTATGCAATGTGTGGAGAGTTGAATAATATTGATAGTTCGAATAAATATGGACATAATGGCACGCCCAGAGAAATAGTTTATTTCAATTGCATAAGCTTTATTTCAGTCAAATAAATGAATTTTATTCAGATAATTTGTGATAAAGCTTTCATCCAAACCTGATTTCCTTGATTTTCTTTTCGTTTGTTTACATCACATTAATAGTTTTTCAGATATAAATAAGTGTCTCCTTTACCCGAATACAGACTTTATGACACTTTTGGGAAAAAATGAAATTTCTCTGATCGTTTCGAAGTAATTCTAGGGAGAACAAAAATTCCAAATTTTTCAACAGCTTATTTTGAATGGAAATCCTTGTTTTTCTGCAGAGAAACAAGAATTTCTCAACTTACAATTAAGTAACTTATCAACTTACTTTCAATTTCCACTAAAAATATAAATATTCAGCACTACATTGCACTGAATTTTCCCAATTTCTGCCATTTTCATTAAATTTTTTATCTGAAACTCAGAGTTTCTATCGTTTTTTCCATCGGAATGGGAATTTTCAATAAAAAAAAATTCTTAAATTTCGGTGGAACTACACTAAGAAAAAATTTCTAGAAAAATTCATATGCTAGCACCATAAATGATTCACAACTTGCCCACTTGGAAGAATTATTATGTAGTACCGGAAAAATGATTGGGTGCACCATAATTTTTCCGCACGGAGAAAATTATTTGGTGGATTTCAACGATTAGTTGTTGAAATTTACCAGCTAATTGTTGAAATTCACCAAATCATTTTCACCGTGCGGTGCCACACGAAATTTTTCTGGTGCTACACATTAATATTTCCAATATTAATATATTGGAAATAGTGACATTAATATGTGCAAATAGTGACTGGTTTATGGCGCTTAGCACAGGAATTTTTCTAGAAATTTATAGCTTGATAAAAATATTGAAGTAGTGGACCGGATATTTCGGCCAAAACTTTTCGACAGTAGACCTAGTTAGAAATGAAATAATTATTTCGACTGCGAAGAGATCGAATTTATTAACATTTAATAATGATATATCTGCATCGAATGAATCATTCGTTTGATTCTCAATGGGCATTCATTTGGAATTAACTAATTATTCATTTCGTATAATTGAAATCTTTTCATTGAAATAAACATAAGTGTATTAATTTAGAATAAACAAAATTGTTGAAATTAATTCAGAACTGACTCACTCCTGGATTTCTCTCTCCGGCTACCCCCATTCTCGGTCAATACATTCTTTGTCCGAAAGGGTGATCAGACAATTTGTCACACCGTCTACCCGCACTCGTCCAACGGACCTTTAAATCTCTTACACACACAAATAATTTTATCGCACACCACACAGCACAAACACTCTTCATGTCATGTCTTTATTGTTCGCACTCTAAAAGAAAGACTTTTTTTCCACTTACACTGTTAGAAATTCCCTGAAATTTCAGTCACAATATCATCTGAATTTTCAATGTTGTGAGTTTGAATTAAATTTCAAATCGAACCGTTCACTAAATTTCTCATTCATCTTGAAAATTCAAGCAAATTGGGTTTTTCATGTTAAAAAATCATTGATTTTTCAATGAAAGCTTGAATTTCCAGTCATCGTAAAAATTGAACATCACATACAATTCAATTTTCAATAGATTGAAAATTCAGAGAAATTATTGCCTGAATTTTCTAAATTTTCAAGGTTTTTCAGTGCCATATGGACCAGAAAATCGAGAATTACTTGAATATTCAAGAAATTAACTGATTCGTCAATGAAGAAATATACAGAAATTTTATGTAACTTTGTCGTTGTTAAAAATTTCAAGCTTTTTCACTTGAAATTTCAAGAGTAATTTTCTGACAGTGTAGATATGTTGCTAACGGAAAATCTCTAATACAACTTCTCATTTTATAATGGCTGACGACACGCCCACTTCTCCCTGATTTTTCTCATTTTTTCCAGTGTACATAACTTTACCTCTGTGACTTTATCCTTACCCTAAATTTCCGAAACCAACGAACTCCTGAGTGAAAACGTAAATCTGGTTGGAAGATAATACTGATCAGTAAAAACTGCTTTTGATCAATTTTGCATCAGAAATATGAAGCTTGCTTGGATCCCTGCCTGATCAAAATGCTGCACTGAGAAAAAAATTTCTAACATTTAAAACATATTACTTGAGACAAGAATTTTCTGTTCTCCCAGTATTCTTACACTCAACTATGATTTTGTCGCAAATGAACTCTCACCCAAGTCGCGTAGAAGAATGGTCAATGTTTAACTATTTATTGTTTTCATATTTTTCTTTTATGCACTTTCAATGTTTCGATATGTAATATGTTCATTATGTAACGCAGAACGATAGTGATAAATGAAAATTTATTCGAGATCCGTGAAGCGCCAAAATTCCGAGATTTAAGTCATTGAAAATAATTTAGTTCTCTCAAGTGGATATGGTCTACATATGAGCAGATCCACGCCGAAGCAGCAAGCCGAAACAATCGATGCTGGGGATTTTTGTGTTTGAAGATTCGAAAAAGTGCTCTTACTCGGGAGAATTCGATCTGGGGTTCTTCAGATCCGCATAGTCCAGCGGGTTTTCACTTGGTCATCTGAAACTTCTTACGACGAAACATTTTTCTCAAATATAAAAATACAACTGTTGTACAAATGTGTACTGTTGTTTATTCGTAAATATAGCCATTGCTAATCAAGTAAAACAATAGATCCGATCTATTAATGAGTTCAAAATCGATTAGTCAATTAATTACAGCTGAGGATAATTATAATTATGCAACCGCGTGCTCACAGGGCTGCCGCAAGCTGGGTTTAGGCTTCGCGTGAATAATGCGGCGAATATTTATGACTATTTTTGGGGAGGGGATAACCGTGTTTTTATCATCATTAATTGATGATCATTATTGCAAGAATTATGGAAATTAATTGAAAGTAGATTTTATTCTTGGGGACTGATTAAGCCCCGGATGAGCCTTGACATACTCAGCCTTAATACTCAAGGCCTGCAGTAGCCCTGAATTGAGCTTCATAGATGGGCCAACCCGAGAGCCGTTGCACGGAGAGAAATTTTTTAGAAAACTTCTAGTGCTGGCACGGTCAAAGAGGCGCAAAGTGACGGCCAGGAAAAAGTTCCTGTGCTGGCATTGGAAATTTTATTTGGGAAAACGTGAATTTTTCCCCGTATTTCTGTGAAAATTTCACAGAAATGCCCAGAAATTTTTTTAGAAATCCTCAGAAATTTTACTTTAAGAGCATTAGAATTTTTCGCAATCGGTAGATTGTGATTGTTTTCAATACTCATACTAGAATTTTTCTAGAAAATTTCTCTCCGTAAGAGCCGATTTTGATGAGTAAAAAATCATTTTATTCGCGCAAAAAAGAGAAAATTTTTTTTCAAAAATATTTTTCTGTATCTCTTTTGATTTTCACGCAAAATCGTTTGTTTACTAAAAGTGGACCTTAATTTGTCTATAACAAATTATGACTGAAAATTCAACCAAAAAATTCGAATTCCTCACTCTCGTAAACGTAAAATCAAATGATAAAATTTCATCGAGCTCTTAGTGCTCAAAGTGCCCCGATCAAATTTCTATGAAAACTCATCAATAAATTGTGGAAATAGTTTTGGAATTGAATGATCTAGAGTCCTTACTGAGAAGACGGGTATTTCAGAATAAATTCAGAATCTTCCTAATATTTGCTTTTAAAACAGAGAAAAACCTTCATTGAGGATCCTCTATTCAATTGATTTCTCTCAAGAAAAAGACCTCATCTCGTCATTGGTCGCCTGAGACTTGCGCAAAACTCAAATTCACTCAACCTGAAAATAATTATCATAGCGCGCGTGGCGCACATTATGCGGTCTCGTTCACTCTAATGTACATCAGGCCGCATACAGCTCTTCAACTGAGAAGAGAGGAAAAATTGTCTCGCGTCTAAATGCCGACGAGACCCTTGGTTTTACCACAATATTCCTGATGTCTTTGAAAGGTAAAATGTTGAATGAAAATTTCCCATTATTTTTGTCCCTTTGAAGACGTACAAACAGACTTACGTTTGCATTTTTCGACTCATACATAAGAGTGAATGAAGAAAAAAACTTATCCCAAAAAAGTTCATTTTCAAATGAACATCAATCGCATAGTACTAAGAGGGGACGTGCTGAACCTTCAAAGTCCTTGGTCGCAGAAGAGAACCATCGAGCGACTTTTGATACATGATGGGACACCGAAAAAAAGTGAGAAACATGTAGAATTTAACCCATTTTGTCCCACATTTCGTGCAAAAAATTATTTACTTTGAAAATGTTTCTTGGACCACAGTTTTATTCAATCTAGATTTTTTTAGTGTTTGCTCTACTGCAGAGAATGGAATTGAGTATTAGGTATCGATTTTTTTTACCATTAAATAGACCATGAGAAATCGACTTTTTCGAATCACGCTTTTTGGATGTTTTTTCATAACATCTGAAAAAAGAGAAAAAATAATTTTTTCAAAAAAAAAAAGTCTAGAAATTGATGATTTTTAAAAATACATTCTGTGATCTATTCCAAAAGCCGGTGAAAAATTCCAGAAATCCTAGAAGAATGGTTAACGTCCAGGAATTATTTTAAAAAATGGGATCTAACGTGTGCCCTGATGGAAATCCTGAAAAAAAAATTGGAAAACGCCTGGAAAAAAAACACTATTTCGATAAAACTTTGCATATAGGTAGCATTTTCATCAGAGAATATTTTGCGGAGAAATTCAGGTTGCCTAGGAGAATTGTTTAGCTTGAACTAGCGATAAGGTTGAAGTTAGAAATACGAATGGAGTTGTGATGATACATTTTGCTATGGGAAGGAACATAACAGCTGAGTGATCAGTGCTGCCAACGTGTACCTCGAACGTCACGACGTCACTTTTTCTATCCATATTAATTATATTCCAATTATCCAAAAGATAAGCTAGAGAAATGGAAGAAGGCTTGAAACATGTGGGAAAAAAATAGAAAAGTAATTTTAAAAATACGTCGAACACAAAAATGGTCGAAATAGATTGAAAATTTTAATTGAAATATCGTTTTTTTTGTTCAGCGATTGGTTTTCTGCGAGAGAACAATAGATTCCCGTCCGTCTGACCTCCCACATGCCCATTCCGCCATAAATACATTAATCGACAAATCGACATCTCCTAATAAAATAAGAGTATTTCAATTTTCTTTTTAAAACAAGGCTATCTCAAAATTCCCGTTAAGACTATGGTACCTCAAAATTCATTTGAAAGCTTGTTGGTCACATCCATTTCTAAGTCTCATGGAGCTCGCAAATCATTTTATTTCTCTTCCAATTTGAACTATGTCATGTTATTTGTATTTTTTTATGCATTGATACTATTTATACAGCTCTCAAGAGAAGGAAAACGTGAGATTTCAGACGATTTTTCATATGAACTTTCAGATACCCTAGTCTTAGCTTAAGTTTTGAGATGGTCTTGTTTTAAGGAACTCCCGCAGTGAATTTTGGGGCTATGGAGGGGGAGGGGGAGGGGGGGAATATTAAAGGTTTCGGCACTCCGCTGCATCGTTTGAAAAAAACAATAATGAAATTACGAAAAATTCACGGGTGTATTGAAATTTCGTCGTTTGGGATTCTTTGCATTTATTATTCATGATTAATCAATTCCAAATAAGTTTTATTCCGAGATATTATTTATCCGAATTTTTTAAGAAATGAAAATTTTCATGAGAGATTTGACAACCACGCATTTTTGTTCGACGCAGTTGGTATTCTTGTGTCCCGATAAAATTCCATAATGTACTATAGAATCTATAGTATATGCCTTAACGGAGTTCACACGATGGCCTCCGCCGCGCGCACTCTAACCTCCCTTAACGTTGCCATGTTCAGCCATCAGTTTCCTCTAACGTAACTAAAATCCCGAACTATACCATAAATTTTCAATAATTAAAAATAATCCAATAAAATATAATATAATAAAATATAATAAAATAAATTGTGGGGATATATTCCTGAAATATATACGTTTCTATTCGTGAAGCGTTTGGATTTTTATGTCATTGTCGATTTTTTTTTTATGATTTTTGAACAAATTGTGCCATAAGACTCTATATTGATGACACATTTTTCATATGTTCTCCTCAACAATCTACCTCGTTCAGCGTTTTGGGACTTCGGGAGGATATTTGTAATCACAAAGAATATATTCTCAAAATTTCAGCTCAGCAGTCCATTTCCTTCTACTCCCATATACTTACTCCGGAACTTCCTTAAAAATAAAATTGAAATACCCTTGTTTTATTAGGAAACGTTGAAATGTCCTATCATGTATCAAAAAACGTCCTATGGATCCCTTCACCAAGAACTTTCAAGTTTCAGTACGGCGCCCCTCCGGCGAAGTATATCGACGAGTGTGTCATTGTTTCGGGGTTCCATTCGTATGGAAGTATAATGAGATAAAAGAAACCACGGGCGGTATTGTCAAATTAAAATGGAATTATCGCATCAAGGATACGAGTCATCTTCATGGCTCGCACAGCTTGTACGTGCGGCCCAGGGGTGACTGTCGCATTCTTACTCAGTTAGGGTCATGTGTACACGCGTCATCATCCAAGCATCTCGGCGACATCTCGTCGCTCGTTTGCTCGGCTCATGAGGCACGTCGGTGTGGTCTCATGAATTTTTCGACACGTCCTCGCATCACTATCTCTTTCTATCCTCGTATCGAGAATGATTGAATGATACCCGCAACACTCAAAGGAGAAGGAGGGTGGACGAATGGCATTTGACTCCCTTTATATCGAGGGTAAAATCGTTCGACCCTTCGCCCATTTATTATTTATATTAATAGGCACCGTTTCAGCTTTCTAAAGCCCCACTTTCATTCGTTTCGGTCTGACACTACAGTAAGCCCATGTATGAACAGAAATACACGTTTAACTTTGCACTGTACAGACGTGTTTAAATTACAATCCAATCGATTCGACAAACCAAAAAAAAACTGTTTTTTTCCCTGCTGTTATTTCGCAAAAAGAGAGCAAAACTGGCGCACAAAGCAATGAATTCCGAGTGGTCGGCTATCGACATGTCCCCAACGAGAATTATCCCAAAAAAATGAACGCCACTGGTATATATACAATCAAACTGAACGAGGGAAAAATCGTAAGGGACACAGTGCACATAAATAATGCTTTTCAGTTCATTGAATTTCTCCTAGACCGGAGAAATACACATCGCCCACCGACATTTTAAGACCAAGTAATTTGGGACCATCTCAATGTAATAATCGTATATACGCAAAAAACCAAGCGCTTGTAAATCCTAATAAAGCAGCGGGTGGGGAAACCACTATGGAGAACCGAAGAAAACCCACTAGCTGATGCACACTGCCAAGTGGAAGGATATAAATCTCGAGTAACTAAATTAACGTGTAGATACATTGGTGTACTGTGGAGCAGGCCCCGCCTACTTTCCACCTACTTTATTCTCCATCCGAACTAGCGAACTCCCATCAAAATCAATTCTCAAATTCGAATGAAAAAGAATAATTGGATTCTGACAATATTAAAAATTGATGAAAAGAACACAGAAGAAAAAGTTTCAAAATTCCGGTAATAATTTATGAATTTGTGCCGGACTGGAATCTCATGGAAAAATTCTCGTGCTAAATGATATTTTCATTTGTTTTAAGAAAATTCCCTCTAAAAAGCAGAGGAAATAGATGAAGAGGCAAAGAATCAGTGCACTGAATAATTTACCAAATTCAATAAACTCCATCTTACACAACTTAATCCATCCAATATTGCACCAACTTAAGATTTAGATATTGTCATCATTTGAAATTTTCCTTTGTCTAAATATTGGTCAATAAAGACACGTCAAATGGAAAGTCATCCTAATCAAAAAAATCGTAGCGCAAACCTCAACCTTAAGATAGAAACTATAATTTACAAATATCATCAAATGTCCAATTTCACCAGAAGCGAGACAAGAGAAATAAAATATATTCAAATATATAATGTGCACAGTATATATTTATCTTGGCCACTGATAATATTTATTATATTCTTTGTTCCTTGTCCTTTCTCTTAAATGACTAAATGCGTAACTAAAAATTGCTCTGCTAGAAGAACAAGAAAATTGGGTACCCAAAAATTAAAGATAGAGACTGAGTTAAACACACGTGTGATCAGCACGGTGGTTCCAAGGCGAGAGAACGAACAGACTCGACAGCGTCGTCTCTCGACCTTAGGTCACAAACATTTTGTTTATGTGATTGACTTCTCATTTTAAATTTTAAATTCCTTTTACCTGGATAGGTATCCTTCCAATGTATTCGTAGCTAACTTAATTTAAATTACCACAAAAGACTAATCTAATCGAGGAATACATAATTCTTCACAATATCCGGGGATGAATAAAGTGTTATTTAACAAAATGGCCTTATATTATTAATGAGTTAAGAGTTTTTGACGAATTTTTTGATTAATTATTTTTCTCTTGTTCCATATTTCTTTCTTTCTCTTGCCTCTTGTCTTATCTTGTCCTTACCAAGAGAAAAATTTGTCTCTTGTCTTGCCTCTTGCAGCAACCCTCTTGTCTTTTCTTGTTTCTCTTATACTCTTGCGGCATCACTAATGCGTACATACCAACATGCATATACCATTTAAAAATCGTCTACACAGACTTTTTAGACCATATTGTAAAGAGTGAGCACATTTAATAATGAATAACTGTTTATTAAAGATTTTGGGGCGAAATAAATAATAAAAAGCAATACAAACAGGATTGACGCATCCGCAGACTAGAAAACAAGATAAAAGGATAACGGGAAAGAAAGAGACGATCGTACATGAAGGTGGTTGAGAGGGAGGAAATGTGCAAATACGTAACAATATTTAGTTACTCTGACACAAAAAATTGGAAAGTTAAATTTGAGTCATTACAAAGTTTCCATTCGAATGCAAAAATTATCAATTTTATTTATATTTATTGATATCCATAATGAAGTTACCGTCGGTTTATCAACGTTTTACTGCCCTTAGAGAAGCACCAGCAAGTGTCCCACGTAATGATGTTCCGTACGCGTGCCATATCACAGCAGGACACCTAGTGAGACCCCATCAGTAGTCCAGTACTAACACATACATGTACACCCGCAGGGGAAAGAAGATTCTATTGCTCATGATGTGGTAAATAAGTAGTGCGTAACGCCGATACGTACTCGTTACTCATTTTATGTGAATTAATTGACTTAGTGGGAGCCAACCGTACGTCTGTGGGAATATATATAATCAGACTGCAGCCTGTATCGCTTTCAATGTGATTTCATATTATTATGCTGTTACCGAACCCACTGATTAATCATGGACGAAGTCTTCTGTATTTAACCATTCTGCTATATCAATCATCAGTCAACAATTATTGGAGAGCAACATAATAAATGAAATTTTTTCATTTAATAGTCAAGTGAAATATGACTTGGGTTTAAAAAAGTACTGTGTAAGACTCAAAATTGTAGTCAAGAAACTGATCCTTTTGAGTATCTTATATTAAGAGCCAGTCGTTAAAGTTAATGAGCTTAAAGTTTTATCACCACAACTCCTAATTTATAAATTATCAACGAATGATGTATTTATCACAACTATTTTCTGTCAACTATATCTTTTTGACAAAAGTTAATAATTGTTGTTAGCCATTCATTTTCATGAAAATTCATTTTTACGAGAATGAATAGAATGAGTGAATAGATGGAAACCATTCACAAAAAAGTCCACTGCGAACCCCAGCATGTCTCTATTTATTAATAACAAATTCGATTTGCTACAATGATCGTCAACTATTCAAAATAAACATTTTTCAAGCATAATGCAAAGACATTCAGAAGGGAAAACCCTTTTTTTAGTTTTTTAATTTTTTATTCGATTTTTTTTCGATTTTCATATGATCTATATAATGGATCGTAAAACGGAAGTTTACCTTTGTTCTCTGGAGTCTCACGAACATTTTGAAAAAAAAAATCAAATCGGATCAAAATTGGGGAACAAGGAAGGTTTTAAAGGCTGAAACATGAAAAACGACGTTTTCCGTAGAAGTACGGGGCAAAAAGGATTGGGTCCGCGATTTTTCCCACTTTTTAACATATCCCATCATATAACTAAAGTCGCTCAATAAGTCCCTAGATCCACCAAAGACTTTCAAATTTCACCGGGGTCCCCCCTTAAAGCTACCAGAGGTATCTTTTCTCCAAATGAAGCGTAAATTTCGTATTGATGGTTTTGTTTGTAGTTGGACAACGGTCCAATAATCATATATTTTACAAATAAAAACATCTGATCGGAAGAGAATAGTCAGAAGGAACAAAAAAAGTCAATTTAGTGCTTTTCTATTATCCGAGGCATGCAAATCTAAGGTCATCATGAGTTTGTCATGTCGCCATCCCCATTGATCTTTTTTTTTCTATACGTATTTAGCTGTCTGTTAGATAATTTAATATTTCTTCATGCGTATAGGTACACTAGTAGGAAATACTTCATGGAATTCATTTTTCAATCGTGATTTTTTCAAGACTCAGTACACTGAGAGAAAAATATAATTCTTCTGACTATATTCCATCACCATCGAATTATAGTCAAAAAGTCCTCAACAATTTTTCATGGGTTACGGTAACTATGGCCGGAGAAGTAATTACTACAATGGAATGTAGTCATTGCAACTATTTTCTATCTATAGAGAATCTATAGTTCTCCCCACGATAGATTTGTCGTTGTTACTTTTGAACTTTGGTTAGTTTAACTGCATTTTGATTTGCAAAAATTACGCTTGTGAAGTTACTATAATGTTATGTGCCGCATACAAAAAAAATCGTATCGTTCACCAAAATGCCTCAACTATTTTCTTATTGTAAATCGAACTTCAGATTTTTCTCTCAGTGTAGTATCTCACCCTTCAGCCTCGTGGCATGATGTGAGAAAGGTAATAATGTCTAAATGTACAGTTACGTATGTTCTCTCTTCCTTTCTATCGACTATAGCTTCATGTACGATCGTCTCTTTCTTTCTCCTTATTCCTTTATCTTGTTTTTTGGAGAACGTGCCTTTTTGATTGATACTCTTTCCATTATTTTTTCCCTCCTAATTCTTTTAATAAATAACTGCATGCAAAACTTGGGGATATTCTTCGCGTTCTTCTATTGAATATAATAATGTACGCGTAATATCGCTAAATGCAGATGTCTCAGATAATCTTTCTTGATTAAGTGATAGATGAGAGCTATCTGATCCTCCTTAACATGTTTGCCACACCGTTGAAACTCGATATTGGCGGATGCTTGGGCTCTGATTCATGACTATAGCGCGTGGAGCACCTAATACAGTTGGCGCTTTTCTTATGTTAACCGACAAGCCGTATCATCTTACATACGCAACAAAGTTAACTTTGCATATATTGATGCAAACTTCATAATCATAGTTCTTCACTAATTTCTTACGAAGTTTCTATCTAAATGTAATTACCTACGGCCAACTTTTGATGTTTCACGATTCATGTTCAATTGTTCAGCCAGTTTCGGGACAAAAAAATCAATAGATTTCGAATTTCTATTTGAATTTTTCTCGTGAGATTTTTTTCTATAAGAATGTTTGGCCATCAATTTTTTAAGCTTGTCACTCGGATTCTGCAATGGAAAAAAAAATCCAACGGAAAAAACTTTGTGCCCAATAATTCTAATAGAAAAAATCTAAGAGAAAAATTCAAACAGAAATTCGAAATCTATTGACTTTTTTTGAATTAAATATCTAATAGAATTCGCGTAAAAAACAAAGAATTATTCAATAGAATTCCAATAGAAATCCTATAAAAACCCTGTAGAATTCCAATAAAATTTTCTAGCGAATTCGCTACGTTTTCTGTTGAATTTTTTCATGCGTGCGATACTGCGTATTTCGAGACTGAGACGAGAGCAATAATTTCCGTGTTCATTGAGAACCAGATCATCTCGCCAAAGTTTTGTCTCGTAAAGTGTGTCACGGCATCATTAAGTTGATCGTCTCCACATAATTAATAGAAACCATTCACAATATAATTCCTAAAATGTTTTCTACTTCCTCCATTAGGAAGTTCATGGGGATCATTTCTCTTGGATGTTGATTATTTCATCAGCAATGAGACAATATCACTAAAACATTGAAAATTCTCTATTAGGAATAACGAATTTATTTACGATAACAACCTAATGTCCCCCCCCCCTCCCCCTCCGCCCCCTTCAAGTGTTAGGTCGAAGTCGATAAGGAGACTATCATAGCCTTCCTGTTGACAGGATAGGGAACGTCACCCAAATATTTTCAGAAATAAATTTAGTCCTGTTATTTTTGGCAGGAATGGTAACATCCATAATTGAAAAAAATGGTAACATCTGAAGGATAGTAGATTCTTCATTCAGAGGGAGCTGCGAGTGGTTCGTACAAAATGTAGTACCGACGATTTACTCCTGATTCCCATTCTCATTCTCTTGTTTTGGTCCAATAGTTCACTGGCTGGTCTGATCGATAATACGCCAACTGCGCATGCTCCAAACTTTGGTATCAACCTGGCTTCTTACGAATGGGACTCCATATTGCACAAGTTGATTCAAATTGAAAAAAAGAGCTTTAGTTGAATATCAGTCCAGTCAAATGAACCCGTTGAAAACCTCACATGAGGTTTCGCAAGCAACGAAGGTTCCGAAAAATTCACTTCAATCCTTAGATTATCATGGATCTTATTTGCAGTAATTCAGTATAAATTTATTTTTGTACAGGGGCCTATATCTGAACAAGTTGTTACATACATACATACAGATATGACCCTAAAAACATAATTTCTTCTTGTTTCATGACATTCTAGACCATTTGTAATCACAATTAGAAAATCGAAAAATCGGTAAAATACAAGACTTCAATTCGAACCCAAAAACAGATGTTTACAAACAACTCTGTTAGAAAAACTCCGAAATAGCATGTGGTGGATAACAGACTTATTTTAAGGCAATTTTTTAAACACGCTCTTTCTTACGGATAAAATCAAAGTGTTGTCTAGTTTATTGAAACTTTCCTTCGTGGCATTTCTCGGAAGATCCCTTATCCTTTCTTCCTATTTTACATTCACATTTTCTGAAAGAATTTGCCACTTTTGTCAAGAACCTAAAATTTTTCGGAATTTTTCTCAGAAAACCGGAAATCTTCTGAATTTTTTTTAGCCCTTGCAAATATTTAACAATTTTGTAAGGAGCCAAACAAACTTTTTAAAAAACTCCAAAGATTTCTAAATTTTTCTCAGAAAACCCCGGAATTTTATTGAACTTTATGGAATAATCTCACAATTCAATAGCGAACCGGTAAACGAGGTCAAGTCGATTTTGACTTTTGGCCAGTTTTTGATGAATATCTCGGAATCTAAGAAAGGTAGCAAAATTTTTCTCATAGCTTTTTTTATAACATTCAATTGACTCTGCAAAAAACGTCATGACAAAAATTTATCTATCTCTTTTAGATTCTGAGATATTCGTTAAAAACTAGCCAATGGTCAAAATCGACGTAACCTGGTTTACCGCTCCGCTACTGAATTTATAGAAAATCCGAGTATTTTTGGAAAAATGCGATGATGTTCTAAATTTTTCCAAAAAGTTGTAGAATTTTCCAGAAGTTTCTACGTCGCATAATGCTGCATGTAATATTGTAGTGCAATACTTTTTTTTTCAACATTGCATTGTGTTAAAAAAAAACCTGGAAATTTTCAAAAAGTTCAAAAAATTCCCAGAAAATTTTGCGATTATTTATGATGCATCCCCTTATATGCAACTTAGCGTAATAATCTACAGCCTATGTTAGCACTATAACTAAACTATAAACAATGAAGATCCCGTTGAAATCTGTTCAGTCGTTTTTGCGTGAATCCCGATTTAAAAAAAGGTAACAGGTTCATTATACATAAGAAGATTCATTCTCAGATCTTGCTAACAGGATATAATTCTGCAAGTAACGTGTTAATGGGAAAGGACTAGAAAATCGTTCGTCAATTACAATAGAGTCGCTATAATGGTTGTAAAAAAATATAACAAAAAGCCGTGAGGACCTTTCGATCGGAATCCTAATAAGAACATAATTCCAGGTTTGGCGTGAACAAATTGACAGGACGACGCGTTTCCCGTTGACGCGAATTACAGCCTCGCTATTCTGCCATTGACTTCAGCATTGTTGGTACAAATTGGTACACGCCCTGGCCCCCGTCGGGCAATCCGCCTGTTTTTCATCTCATGTCCGTTATTCACCCTTTTTGTATATCATGTTGAGCTCTTTCAATGTTTCACTCTCATTTCTGTTATTTGAATTATATATTCCGCATCGAAACAGAGGCGTCACGTCCGCATAAATCAGTAATATTTAAAATGCTTAATAACTAATTATCGTTGGGCGAGCTTTCACTGCGTGTGTCGGGGGCCATTCTTTTGCCTAGGGGAGTCTTTTTTGCGTTAACAGTGAAACAATTTGGATACTCTGACACGTGGCAACGAAACCGCGGGTGGCTAGTAATGAGTGTTAGTTCCAGTAACTGTTTTTTTTTTGTTGCAGTGAAGACTCTCATCCCGAATTTTTCAATTTTAGATTATCAAACCTAAAACTGTAAAATATGCAGGGTATCTCATAAGGATGTGTGGAGCTTTCAGATGGTGAATAAAATTTATGGGAGTTGAGTAATCATTTGTACATACATTATGCCGACATCCTTTTTAACCCTAGTCTGGTCACCAAACGCGACCCTGCGATTGGTCACCTCTGCGGGGATTCCCCGCCGTGTTATTTAGGCTTTAGCGTTGCCGAATTCACTCTACACTGCCCGGGCACGTTTAGCGAGTTTCTGGCAACGTCGCGTTATGGGCAATTTCATTTAACATGGGAAAAAATAATTCATCTGTCCGAAGTAATTTGTTTTCTTTCGGAATTGTGGGAAATATGTTGCTCTAAAAACTACTACAATTTTTTAGACACTTCAATTGACAAAGTCAAATTTTTTTTAATTTTTCCAGGTAGACTGTCAATTGTAATTAAAGAAAACCGACGTGCGGCGGGGTTTCCCTCGTAAGGGTGACTAATCTAGAGTTAAAGATTTCAATCCTTGTGATTTTTTTCAGCACATCCGGAAAGAAAGGAATGTCGTTCTCAACTTGATTTTAGTGGATATTGTACACGGTTCAGGGTTTTTTCTATATAATGTCGTCTAACAAATTACATTCCTAGGAAAATAAATTTTTGAATAAAAAAAGGAACTTCTATCTAAGAAAATCTCCAATCGTCATTATGAGAAATATTCTAATTTTGATAGGAACGAGAAATTTTTTTATCTATTGCAGATATTTTATCCTTTAACATTACGAATTTTTGTATATTCATCATAACTCGCTTTTTTTTACTCCGGCGGGAGGGGCGAGTGTTTGATCGGATCACTCGCTTACATTGTCGGCGCCCTAAGTCGGCGTGAGTTCTCCCTAATGAGGTCGGGAAAGTATGGAAAAGAAAATTATTTTTAATTCGTAAAGACAAATTGTTTTAAGGATTAAAATTTTCTCAATGGTCAAAGAACCATGAAGGTCAAACGAAAGAGGTAAGTAGGATAATCACAACACGTATGGAAAAATTCAATAGAAAACCTACCAACTTCGCTAGAAAATTCCATTGGAATTCTATAGGAATTCTGTGGGGGTTTCTATAGGATTTCTATTGGAATTCTATTGAAAAATTCTATTGGTTTTGTGCGCTGATTCTATTGAATATTCAATAAAAAAAAGTCAATAGATTTCGATTTTCTGTTTGAATTTATCTTTTGCGATTTTTTCTATAAGAATGCTGGGGCATCAAGTTTTTTCCACTGGCATTCTGCAATGCAAAACAAAACAAAATCCAGCCAAAAAAATTTAGAAAATTTGTGCCCAGTAATTCTAATGAAAAAAATCTAAGGGAAAAATTCAAACAGAAATTGGAAATCTATTGACTTTTCCTTATTGAATACATGGAGAGAAATGTTCAGTTAAAATTACGGAACTCACAGTTCGTTCGCCGATTACGGAATTGACTTAGAGAATTTAAGTGACGGTGTCATAATTTTTCACAGGAAATTCAGGTAAAAATTATGGAACGATCTGGAGAAATTCCGTGATTTTAGATAAAAATTACGTGACAGTTCCGTAAAATTTCCCACAACCACATTTCGCTCCGAAATTACGGAAAAGATTACGTAATTTTTATTGAATATTCCTCTCCGTATATAAAATAAGATCAGCGCAAAAGACAAATAGAATTTTTCAATAGAATTCCAATAGAAATTCTATAAAAACCCATGGAATTCCTATAGAATTCCAATAGAATTTTCTAGCGAATTCGCTAGGTTTTCTTTTGAATTTTTTTATGCGTGAAAGGCCGATTGATTATAAATCGATTGAATAATTAACAATCTCTGCCGATGGCGATGGCTGTGTGGTCAGAGCACGGGGTTGGCATGCGGACGACTCGGGTTCAATTCCCAGTGGGGGGCCAAAATGATTTTTTAACGCTCTGACTTCCGCTTCTGATTCATTGTCCGAGCGGGACGACTATACACTGATAGAATGATTCATTTATTTCAAACGAGATTCGTTAACTATTAACGAATGGTAGAGTTCAATACGACCAAATGGATATTCATTAATAGTTAACGAATAGTTCACTTGAATGGCGAAAGTCAAGTCAAACAAGGCTCTTCAAATATACATTCGTTAACTATTAACGAATGAACATTTGGTGGGACCGAATAGACCCTAACCTCCAACCAAAATCCATTC